>NW_027675396.1:335000-552500 GCF_965601325.2 Salmo salar
TACGTTGGATAAAAGTAGAGACTCAGAGCTAGAAAATGGTATATCAGACACTACAGTTGAGGAACAATGGGAAAGTAATTCTGCTTTCAAAGTTGATCAACTTGTAACATCACCTTTGAGAAAATGTCCTTTGAATTTTTTGGTACCTACTGGAGAGCTCTTCTTTGTCTACAGGGCTGTTACTTTGGCAGATAATGTCACCCATCTAAATAAATAGTTGTTATATATATAATTAACTAAATGTATGGTGTTTTTGTTTTATGTCAGTTTAATTTTGTTATGCTATAAACATTTTATTTTATTGTAAGTGGTAAAAGGAACTAGAAAATGTTATATTTTGCGATTCTGAGTAATTACTACTTTAGTAAAGAATTACACATTATTCAGTACTACTGCAGTTGCTACATAATTCCAATAGATGGGAGCATAAGACCACAAATGATATTTCAGAAGATTAGTTTAGTTTTCTCCCTGGATACACCACCACTCCCCGCGCTTCTTTCTGTCCCTTTACACACTGCTAACGCAAGAGACTGAAAAAGCATTTAGCAGATTACTGTGAAGTAATATAATGATGATTCATGTTTATTATTACCTGTTTTTATGCTCATGTTTTGAAATTATACTTCATTAATATAACGATTATCAATAAGTCTGAACATTAATTTAGTCACCTCTAGTTGAGAAAAATTGTCAAATTCATCAACCAGCATCGAGCCACTCTGTCTTCTCTCTCTAGTAGTCAACTCAGCCCCGGTAAAAAGCTGGTGTCGTCACTCTGCCTTCTCTCTCTAGTAGTCAACTCAGCCCCGGTAAAAAGCTGGTGTCGTCACTCTGCCTTCTCTCTCTAGTAGTCAACTTAGCCCCAGTAAAAAGCTGGTGTCGTCACTCTGTCTTCTCTCTCTAGTAGTCAACTCAGCCCTGGTAAAAAGCTGGTGTCGTCGCTCTGTCTTCTCTCTCTAGTAGTCAGCCTGTCAGCCCTGGTAAAAAGCTGGTGTCGTCACTCTGCCTTCTCTCTCTAGTAGTCAACTCAGCCCCGGTAAAAAGCTGGTGTCGTCACTCTGCCTTCTCTCTCTAGTAGTCAACTCAGCCCTGGTAAAAAGCTGGTGTCGTCGCTCTGCCTTCTCCAGGGGCATGTTGAGGTAAATTTACTAACCGGTAGGGTTTAATGATGTAATTTATTGGCGGGCTGGAAGACGCACTCTTGTCTTTTCTATTCCGAGGTTGTTTACTCGCAATATCAGATATTAAGATGACTTTTTATAATGCATGTATACTGAGGTTGAGGTTTTGACTAGCGATTATTTACCCGGTGTTCAATACCTGCTATAATCACTATTTTGTTGCTCTCCCGAAAGCAATACAGGCCCATTACGAGATATATAGCTAACTAAAGTAATGAGTGACCATTTTAGAAAATCATGGGACATATAGTCTGTGTTTGCATGCTATTTTATGTCAATCATATTGCTGCCTGTAGCCTATAACTGATGCTTTGTGGTCTTATGCTGCCATCTATTGGAAATCTTTAGCAATTAAAAGTTATTAATGCACATTCAGACGTTGGTGAGGCAGCAAAAAAAATGTTAAAAAAATGGAATGTGTCCAGCCTACTTTAGGCGCCCCGAAAATAATATTCAAAAGATTGGTCCTTGGATACAGAGGGGTTAAACACTAAAGTTACCGTCCATCTAGTGAAGAGAGGAGAACCAGACAGAGGTAGCCAGCATCCGTCAACGAGAGAGGGAGGATAGGATAACTAGGATTCTGCTGGTAGAGTAGCGAGCTAGCTTACCTAGCTGTACCGACTAGCTAGGATAACTAGGATGCAGCTGGTAGAGTAGCTAGCTAGCTTACCTAGATGTACCGACTAGCTAGGATAACTAGGATGCTGCTGGTAGAGTAGCTAGCTAGCTTACCTAGCTGTACCGACTAGCTAGGATAACTAGGATGCTGCTGGTAGAGTAGCTAGCTAGCTTACCTACAGTGGGGGGAAAAAAGTATTTGATCCCCTGCTGATTTTGTACGTTTGTAATGTTATATAATGATTTGCATTTTAATGAGGGAAATAAGTATTTGACCCCTCTGCAAATCATGACTTAGTACTTGGTGGCAAAACCCTTGTTGGCAATCACAGAGGTCAGATGTTTCTTGTAGTTGGTCACCAGGTTTGCATACATCTCAGGAGGGATTTTGTCCCACTCCTTTTTGCAGATCTTCTCCAAGTCATTAAGGTTTCGAGGCTTACGTTTGGCAACTCGAACCTTCAGCTCCCTCCACAGATTTTCTGTGGGATTAAGGTCTGGAGACTGGCTAGGCCACTCCAGGACCTTAAAATGTGCTTCTCCTTGAGGCACTCCTTTGTTGCCTTGGCTGTGTGTTTTGAGTCATTGTCATGCTGGAATACCAATCCACGACCCATTTTCAATGCCCTGGCTGAGGGAAGGATGTTCTCACCCAAGATTTGACAGTACATGGCCCCGTCAAATGATGCGGTGAAGTTGTCCTGTCCAGAAAACACCCCCAAAGCATAATGTTTCCGCCTCCATGTTTGACGGTGGAGATGGTGTTCTTGGGGTCATAGGCAGCATTCCTCCTCCTCCAAACACGGCGAATTGAGTTGATGCCAAAGAGCTCCATTTTGGTCTCATCTGACCACAACACTTTCACCAGTTGTCCTCTGAGTCATTCCGATGTTCATTGGCAAACTTCAGACGGGCATGTATATGTATTCTTGAGCAGGGGGACCTTGCGGGCGCTGCAGGATTTCAGTCCTTCACGGCGTAGTGTGTTACCAATTGTTTTCTTGGTGACTGTGGTCCCAGCTGCCTTGAGATCATTGACAAGATCCTCCCGTGTAGTTCTGGGCTGATTCCTCACCGTTCTCATGATCATTACAACCCCACGAGGTGAGATCTTGCATGGAGCCCCAGGCCAAGGGATATTGACACTTCTTTTGTGTTTCTTCCATTTGCGAATAATCGCACAAAATGTTGTCACCTTCTCACCAAGCTGCTTGGCGATGGTCTTGTAGCCCATTCCAGCCTTGTGTAGGTCTACAATGTTGTCCCTGACATCCTTGGAGAGCTCTTTGGTCTTGGCCATGGTGGAGAGTTTGGAATCTGATTGATTGATTGCTTCTGTGGACAGGTGTCCTTTTTACAGGTAACAAGCTGCGGTTAGGAGCACTCCCTTTAAGAGTGTGCCCCTAATCTCAGCTCGTTACCTGTATAAAAGACACCTGGGAGCCAGAAATCTTTCTGATTGAGAGGGGGTCAAATACTTATTTCCCTCATTAAAATGCAAATCAATTTATAACATTTCTGACATGTGTTTTTCTGGAAAGTTTTGTTGTTATTCTGTCTCTCACTGTTCAAATAAACCATTAAAATTATAGACTGATCCTTTCTTTATCAGTGGGCAAACGTACAAAATCAGCAGGGGATCAAAAACTTTTTCCCCCACTGTGGCTGTACCGACTAGCTAGGATAACTAAGATGCTGCTGGTAGAGTAGCTAGCTAGCTTACCTAGCTGTACCAACTAGCTAGGATAACTAGGATGCTGCTGGTAGAGTAGCTAGCTAGCTAGCTTATCCAGCTGTACCGATTAGCTTGGATAACTAGGATGCTGCTGGTAGAGTAGCTAGCTAGCTTACCTAGCTGTACCGACTAGCTAGGATAACTAGGATGCTGCTGGTAGAGTAGCTAGCTAGCTTACCTAGCTGTACCGACTAGCTTGGCTAGCTAGCAGGACGTTCGTCTGTCGTTTGTCTCGATGATGATGACGAATCCGGTGAACCACAAAATGAAACAAGGATAGAGAGTGAAAAGGATCTGGCTACACTCATACTGTCCCTGACCAAAAAGCAAAAATCTAATTGAACAATAAACTTCGGCGTCTCAACACTGTAGTGAACTCCGTACGGGGACGCGGACAGTTCTGTACGGGGACGGGGACAGATCCAGAACGCGGACATAAGCAGTGCCACACAATCAACTAAACCCAGTCTTTACAGTGGGTTACATTAGTGATATTCATTTTTTATTATTATGTTAAACAAACATTTATTATAACAATATTTTCAGATCTGGGCCCATGTCCACAAAGCGTCTCAGAGTAGAGAATTGGTCATATAAGTGCTGAGAATAAAGACATTTGACACTTATGGGTATAAATTAAAGCTATGCATGAAGTCTCTAGTCCTACCTAGTCGGCAGATATTTAGGACACCTCGTGAGCTGTCCTAAGTAGTTAAGAGTTAACAGCAGGTATCTTGATAATACTATAGAATAATGCAGCGAGTCAGTGGTTCCTGCACCACATGTAAATACTTTGGAGTCGTAAAAATAATGTTTTATATTTCTATATGATCAATCCATAAAACAGTGTCCGGGTGCTGGAAAAAACATGAGGAATTGATCTGACCACTGGAGGGCTGCTGGGTTCACATCCTCAAAACATCCTCAAAACATTCACCTTTTGTTGATCAGAACTAAATATATATAACTTTTAGTGATTCCATATATTAAGGAAGTGATAGAAGCCTTTTTGGTTCTATAAGGAACCTTCTTTTCTAAGAGTGTAAAATTAACAAGTTTTTCTTTTGATTATTTAATTATCTACATCATGTTATTTCAAGATATCCCTTTGGAGCGCAACATCACGTTGTTAAGAAATTATCCTAAATTGGGCATGGCTTTAAAATGGGAAATTGAATGCATCTAGGGTGTTCCAGCAAAACAATGGATATATAGAGTTTTGCAATAAAAGATTTTTTATACACAATCTAAAGAAATTCATAAATAATCTGAGAACAGTAATATTGAAGGTACCCATTAGCAACCATTTCTGATTAAAAAAGAAATGTGAACATTTTTGGAAATATCCTTTTTGAAATAAACTATTCATAATTCTTAAACAAAATTGTCATCTCACCTCTTAGATTTTGTGTCATGTTCCCCAGAGAGACTCATTTTAGAGACAGGGTCCCCCTCCTCTCTCTCCCCAGAGAGACTCATTTTAGAGGCAGGACCCCCCTCCTCTCTCTCCCCAGAGAGACTCATTTTAGAGGCAGGGTCCCCCTCCTTTCTCTCCCCAGAGAGACTCATTTTAGAGAACCGACCCCTAAACAGAGATCCAGCATGTTGGTTGTGGTTAACACAGTGACAACTAAACAGAGATCCAGCATGTTGGTTGTGGTTAACACAGTGACAACTAAACAGAGATCCAGCATGTTGGTTGTGGTTAACACAGTGACCCCTAAACAGAGATCCAGCATGTTGGTTGTGGTTAACACAGTGACAACTAAACAGAGATCCAGCATGTTGGTTGTGGTTAACACAGTGACAACTAAACAGAGATCCAGCATGTTGGTTGTGGTTAACACAGTGACAACTAAACAGAGATCCAGCATGATTATCATGCCAACTAATTATTGAAGGTCAATTGTTCTCTTTTATTCATTATCTCTTAGAAATAAAACATTTACTAACAGACATAGAAAGACACATCCAAACAGTCAGGTGATTTAATATTTTTCACCCTTTCTCCATGTAGTGGAACTAATAATAATAAAACAATTTAACAACAATAATATTAATAATAATAATGTCTAACTTTCTCTTTTAATAATTTCTCTCATTCTAGTGTGTTGCTTTGTTTAACAGGTATGATATTATTATGCTGTTACTGAATTCAGTTCATAATAACAATGTTAAGAAAAGTATGTTCAGTAGTTTCATACCAAATTACACAGGAAGTAGGAGTTCATTGTAGTTTAGAAAATAACAAATATTCTGATATTCTGAAAGATGATTTACAACTATGATACATTAAAATTTTTACAAATTGTAAAATAACCACAATAAACAAATCGTATAATACGATATATGAACAATATGTTTTTGAATTTGACTTGCCTACGCCCAGTTAGCGCCATTTTGTATGATTGAACTGTCACATAACTGTCCCAGGTGAAATGGACTTTTAAATCTGAGTGTTTTACTGTCAGTCACTATACTAAAATAACACCATACATTTAATTTCTCTACACACTTTACAATAATCACTGGGAAGATTCTTACCTTGTAGCCTGAATTCACAACCAGAACATGTCAAGTCATTGAGATATTTTCCATTGTGCTGAGAGAGCAGCTTCCTGATAACAAGTGGCTCTGTATCTATGTTCTAGGTACAGTTGATCTTTGGATGTAATAATATCTGGTCAAAGTCTAGTGACACAACAGCATAGTATATCATAAACATAACAGCAGTTGGCCAGAAAAGGCCATGACATACTATAAAACAGGGTTTGTCAACTAGATTTGGCTTCGGGTGTCACGGTTGTCATAGAGAGGAGCGGACCAAAGTGCAGCGTGATTATCGTTCCACATATTTTATTGAACTGTGAAACTATGCAATACATACACATAAACTAAAGAACAAAAAAACAACAAACCGTGATGCAGAGGTGAAACATACACTACTCAAAAACAATCTCCCACAAACCCAGGTGGGAAAAACGCCTACTTAAGTATGATCTCCAATTAGAGACAACGATGACCAGCTGCCTCCAATTGAAGATCATCCCAAACAAAACCAAACATAGAAATACAAAACTAGAAAACAACATAGAAAAACTAAACTAGAAAACCCCCCTGTCACTCCCTGACCTACTCTACCATAGAAAATAACAGCTTTCTATGGTCAGGACGTGATAGTACCCCCCCCTAAAGGTGCGGACTCCGGATGCACCTAAAACAAATTAGAAAAAAAGGGAGGGTTAGGGAGGGTGACTAATGTCTATGGCGGCTCTGATGCAGTACGCAGAACCTTCTCATCCCGCGGATCCTCCAGCAGAGGCGTCGGCTCCGGTTCGGGGCATAACCCCCTCTCCGCCCGCTGATCCCTCTGCTTTTGTGTCACCGGACCTTGGATCATCACCGGATGTTCTGGACTGCGGACCGTCGCTGAAGACTCTGGACAGCGGGCCGTCTCAGGAGGTTCCGGACTGCGGGCCGTCGCTGCAGGCTCCGCGCCATGGATCATCATTGCAGGCTCCGTGCCGTGGATCACCACTGGTGGCTCCGTGCCATGGATCATAACTGGAGTCTTCGTGCCATGGATCATCACTGGAGGCTCCGGGCCATGGATCATCCCAACAGCCTTCTTGCCATGGATTATCACTGGAGACTCCAGGCCATGGATCATCACTGGAGGCTTCGTGCCATGGATCATCACTGGAGGCTTCGTGCCATGGATCATCATTGGAGGTTTCGGACCATGGATCATCACTGGAGGCTTTTTACGTGGAGCCGGAAAAGGTCTCACCGGACTGGGGAACGTCGCTGGAGGCTCCGGACTGGGGGACGTTGCCTGGAAGCTCTGGACTGGGAAGGCGTACTGGAGGCCTGATGCGTGGGGCTGGCACAGGTGGCGCCAGACTGGTAACACACAACTCAGGGCAAGGAGCAGGAACAAGACACACCGGACTGGGCAGGCGCACTAGAGACCTGATGTGTGGGGCTGGAACAGGTGGCGCCCGACTGGTGACAAGCACCTCAGGGCAAGTGCGAGGAGCAGGAACAGGGCGTACCAGGCTGGATAGACTCACTGGAGGCCTGGTACGTGGGGCAGGCACAGAGCTCACCGGGCTGTGAATGCGCACTGGCGACACAGTGTGCATCACCGCATAACACGGTGCTTGCTCAGTCACTCGCTCCCCAAGGTAAGCATGAGGAGCTGGCTCAGGTCTCCAACCTGACTGTGCCAATCTCCCCGTGTGCCCCCCAATTTTTTGGGAGGGGTGTCTGCCTCTCGTGCTTCCCTTGTTGCCGCGCTCTCGCAGCCTCCACCTGTTCTCATGGGAGGCGCTTTTCTCCTGCCCCTAATTCCTCCAAAGCCCTGGATATACTCCTCCTAATCTCCGCAATAGTCCACAGGTCCATATCACGTTGCTTGATCCTTTGGTGGTGGGAGATTCTGTCACGTTTGTCTTAGAGAGGAGCGGACCAAAGTGCAGCGTGATTATCGTTCCACATATTTTATTGAACTGTGAAACTATGCAATACATACACATAAACTAAAGAACAAAAAAACAACAAACCGTGACGTAGAGGTGAAACATACACTACTCAAAAACAATCTCCCACAAAACCAGTTGGGAAAAACACCTACTTAAGTATGGTCTCCAATTAGAGACAATGATGACCAGCTGCCTCTAATTGGAGATCATCCCAAACAAAACCCAACATAGAAATACAAAACTAGAAAACAACATAGAAAAACTAAACTAGAAAACCCCCCTGTCACGCCCTGACCTACTCTACCATAGAAAAGAACAGCTTTCTATGGTCAGGACGTGACATCGGGATAATTTTTTTCTGAGTTAAAGTCGGCAGGCCAGAACATAATTAGCATATAATATTAGCACAATTAATACGCCTACACTACAAATTGAACAACATGTTTACAACATTTGATTAGTAGATAGTACATTCAGTGACAATAAATAATTTAGATCTGATTAAGTTCATAAAATCACCATTATCTCTATTCAATTATAACTTTTTGTTTATTTCTCTGTGTGTTGATTGGTGGGGAAAAACAGGTCTACGTAGCCTACTGTAGTCTACACTACTTTATTAATATCAACATTCATTCAGAACAATTAGCTTGATAGCAAGAGAACATGTCGCTCTCAAAAAGTAACAAAAGAAATGTGGATAATGAAAATCAAAGTTTCAGGGAAGAACGGACAGAGAGATATCCATTCATCTGACCATCTTTCTCCAATGCCAAGCCAGTGTGTCTTGTTGTAATAAAAATGTCACTGTTTGCAAAGAATTCAATCTCAGACGGCATTATGAATCTAAGCATGGTACTTTCAAAGTGGACTTCCCGCCCCAGACAGGGGCCCGAAGCAGAAACACTGAAGCATTAACTACAACCTACAAACACAGCAGTAGAATCCTCCTTCGTGGCCTGATCCAACAACAGAAGGTCCAAGTGCTTTCCTAAAAGCATCCTGGGTTCTAACCAAACACAACATGCCCTTCACAGAAGCAGAGCTGTTTAAAAAGAGCATGGTGACAGTTTTGGAGGAATTGGCTACAGACAAGTCTATGGATAGAATAATTGCGTCTGTCAAACAGGTGCCCCTGTCTGTGACAACAGCCAGACAGTGTGTCTGTGCTCTGAAGGATGATCTGCATAGGATTGTTCTGGAGGTGCTCAGTCAGGCTGAGCATTTTCCCCTGGCTATTGATGAGACTACAACGTGTGCTGGCTGAGTAAAGGAAAAGCAAGCTGGTGACAGAACCAGAGGAGTCCATCCAGGATGATCTCCTGCTTCACAACAACGTGTGCTGGCTGAGTAAAGGAAAAGCTCTAGAGCCATTCTGTGAGCTGCATGACCAGGTTGTGGATTTAGTCAGAAAAATCTAAATGAGGGCAGCAGCTGACCACCTTCGTATTCTGAGGAATTCCTCTCTAATGTTGTTTTTTTTGGCGACATTCTGTAACTTAAACGGGTTAAATCTGCATTTACAAGGAAGAGGGAAAACAGTCGTGGACTTGAGGCCTTTACTAGGAAGCTTGAGTTGTTGGATTTGGACTTGTCCTCTGGAAGGCTACTGCACTTCAGCACACTGAAGAAACGACAGGCAGAGAGAGACCAGGCCGATTTGGAAGATTTCATCAAATAGCTGAGGGACAACTTCTCCACCAGATCTGATATCAGTGCGTTTGTTCGAGATCCTTTCACAGTCCGCCCAGGTGGGGAATTCTCCTCCCTTGCTAAGAAAACGATACCCTCGCTGGATTAGGCCGCAATTCAAACTGATCTGATTGAATTCCAACCATCGAGCCAAATCAGAGATGCACTGCCTTTTAAGTGCTAACAATGTTTGGATCGACTCCTGCAACTCCTCCTTTTACTCTTTGAACGCAATCAAGACTCACGACAGGAAACGGCTTTCACATGAGTCAATCAAGACTCACGACAGGAACCAGCTTTCACATGAGTCAATCAAGACTCACGACAGGAACCGACTTTCACATTAGTCAATGGAGGACTGCCTGGGCATCAACATCACATCCCTCTCACCTGACATCCACAAGATCGTGTCCGAGGGGAAATGCAACTTTTCCCATTAAGTAAATAACTTAGTTTTTAATAAATAGTCATATAGGCTACTAACATTATTGTAATTATTATTATTATTATTATAATTGTTATTATTGCTATTATTATTATTGTGATTATTAGTGCTTATCAATGGCTATTTTAGGTCTCATGCTGACAGTATTTTCTGTTTGTTTTGTCGTTACAGGAGCAGATTATCCCCAGACTCCTGATACAGGGCTACAGACACTCAGGTTACTATGGTCACTCTGGTACAGGGCTACAGACACTCAGGTTACTCTGGTACAGGGCTACAGACACTCAGGTTACTCTGGTCACTCCTGATACAGGGCTACAGACACTCAGGTTACTCTGGTCACTCTGATACAGGGCTACAGACACTCAGGTTACTCTGGTCACTCCTGATACAGGGCTACAGACACTCAGGTTACTCTGATACAGGGCTACAGACACTCAGGTTACTCTGGTCACTCTGATACAGGGCTACAGACACTCAGGTTACTCTGATACAGGGCTACAGACACTCAGGTTACTCTGGTCACTCCTGGTACAGGGCTACAGACATTCAGGTTACTCTGGTCACTCCTGATACAGGGCTACAGACACTCAGGTTACTCTGGTCACTCCTGATACAGGGCTACAGACACTCAGGTTACTCTGGTCACTCTGGTACAGGGCTACAGACACTCAGGTTACTCTGGTCACTCTGATACAGGGCTACAGACACTCAGGTTACTCTGGTCACTCTGATACAGGGCTACAGACACTCAGGTTACTCTGGTCACTTCTGATACAGGGCTACAGACACTCAGGTTACTCTGGTCACTCCTGATACAGGGCTACAGACACTCAGGTTACTCTGGTCACTCTGATACAGGGCTACAGACACTCAGGTTACTCTGGTCACTCCTGATACAGGGCTACAGACACTCAGGTTACTATGGTCACTCTGATACAGGGCTACAGACACTCAGGTTACTCTGGTCACTCTGGTACAGGGCTACAGACACTCAGGTTACTCTGGTCAGTCCTGATACAGGGCTACAGACACTCAGGTTACTATGGTCACTCTGATACAGGGCTACAGACACTCAGGTTACTATGGTCACTCTGATACAGGGCTACAGACACTCAGGTTACTCTGGTCACTCCTGATACAGGGCTACAGACACTCAGGTTACTATGGTCACTCTGGTACAGGGCTACAGACACTCAGGTTACTATGGTCACTCCTGATACAGGGCTACAGACACTCAGGTTACTCTGGTCACTCCTGATACAGGGCTACAGACACTCAGGTTACTCTGGTCACTCTGGTACAGGGCTACAGACACTCAGGTTACTCTGGTCACTCTGATACAGGGCTACAGACACTCAGGTTACTCTGGTCACTCTGATACAGGGCTACAGACACTCAGGTTACTCTGGTCACTTCTGATACAGGGCTACAGACACTCAGGTTACTCTGGTCACTCCTGATACAGGGCTACAGACACTCAGGTTACTCTGGTCACTCTGATACAGGGCTACAGACACTCAGGTTACTCTGGTCACTCTGATACAGGGCTACAGACACTCAGGTCACTCTGATACAGGGCTACAGACACTCAGGTTACTCTGGTCACTCCTGATACAGGGCTACAGACACTCAGGGTACTCTGGTCACTCTGATACAGGGCTACAGACACTCAGGTTACTCTGGTCACTCCTGATACAGGGCTACAGACACTCAGGTTACTCTGGTCACTCCTGATACAGGGCTACAGACACTCAGGTTACTCTGGTCACTCTGATACAGGGCTACAGACACTCAGGGTACTCTGGTCACTCTGATACAGGGCTACAGACACTCAGGTTACTATGGTCACTCTGCTACAGGGCTACAGACACTCAGGTTACTCTGGTCACTCTGGTACAGGGCTACAGACACTCAGGTTACTCTGGTCACTCTGGTACAGGGCTACAGACACTCAGACACAGACATCACCTTTTATTATTTAAATGATTGTTTTATGTAGGATGCTGCCTTTTTGGCCATGTTGCAGTTGTAAGTCGGCCTAAGAAATAAATACAAATCCCTCTTCTATTAGGCCATGTTGTTGTCTTGTGAAAGATGCTGTTCAGCCACACAGCCTAGCTCAGCCAGTTAAGTTATTTATATGGGCCTTCGTCCCCACACAGCCTAGCTCAGACAGTTAAGTTATTTATATGGGCCTTCACCCCCACACAGCCTAGCTCAGCCAGTTAAGTTATTTATATGGGCCTTCGCCCCCACACAGCCTAGCTCAGACAGTTAAGTTATTTATATGGGCCTTCGCCCCCACACAGCCTAGCTCAGCCAGTTAAGTTATTTATATGGGCCTTCGCCCCCACACAGCCTCGCGCAGCCAGTTAAGTTATTTATATGGGCCTTCGCCCCCACATAGCCTAGCTCAGACAGTTAAGTTATTTATATGGGCCTTCGCCCCCACACAGCCTAGCTCAGACAGTTAAGGTATTTATATGGGCCTTCGCCCCCACACAGCCTAGCTCAGACAGTTAAGTTATTTATATGGGCCTTCGCCCCCACACAGCCTAGCTCAGACAGTTAAGTTATTTATATGGGCCTTCGCCCCCACACAGCCTAGCTCAGACAGTTAAATTATTTATATGGGCTTTCACTCTGAAGAAATAGACTCCAATTAAGCCCTCTTGTTGTTTTTAAAGTTAAATTAAAAGGAAGATTATTGTTGAAATGAATTACTCGACTGATGTAGTTTTCTCCACCTGTTGATTGGCGCCACTTGCATAACAAGTTTATTTATTATTATCTATTGATTGTGCTGCTATATTTTCAGCACCAGGTGCTGTTCACCTCCTATTGATTGTGCTGCTATATTTTCAGCACCAGGTGCTGTTCACCTCCTATTGATTGTGCTGCAGTTGCAGCTTTACATTTCAGCACCACAAAATGGTCCTCTGCCTGCTTTATTAGTCTCCTACATTCTCTCCTCTTGAATGAAGTTAAAATGTAACTTGTGCATTATTTAGGGAGGTCACATTGTAGACACTCTACACCACCATTATTTAGGGAGGTCACATTGTAGATACACTACACCACCATTATTTAGGGAGGTCACATTGTAGATACACTACACCACCATTATTTAGGGAGGTCACATTGTAGATACACTACACCACCATTATTTAGGGAGGTCACATTGTAGATACTCTACACCACCATTATTTAGGGAGGTCACATTGTAGATACACTACACCACCATTATTTAGGGAGGTCACATTGTAGATACACTACACCACCATTATTTAGGGAGGTCACATTGTAGATACACTACACCACCATTATTTAGGGAGGTCACATTGTAGATACACTACACCACCATTATTTTTGGAGATCACATTGTAGATACACTACACCACCATTATTTAGGGAGGTCACATTGTAGATACACTACACCACCATTATTTAGGGATGTCACATTGTAGATACTAAAAACCACCATTATTTAGGGAGGTCACATTGTAGATACTCTACACCACCATTATTTAGGGAAGTCACATTGTAGATACTCTACACCACCATTATTTAGGGAGGTCACATTGTAGATACTCTACACCACCATTATTTAGGGAGGTCACATTGTAGATACTCTACACCACCATTATTTAGGGAGGTCACATTGTAGATACTCTACACCACCATTATTTAGGGAGGTCACATTGTAGATACACTACACCACCATTATTTAGGGAGGTCACATTGTAGATACTCTACACCACCATTATTTAGGGAGGTCACATTGTAGATACTCTACACCACCATTATTTAGGGAGGTCACATTGTAGATACTCTACACCACCATCTAGAATACAGTAGGACCTCTTTCCATTTGTCCTATTGAAACACACAGAAAACTATAGTATTTAGCCTAAAGAAGCATATGATTTTACAGTAGAATATAGATGTAGGCTACTGTATAGTCACATGGCTCAGTGTTAAAATGTTAGAGCAGCACATTGATCTGAACAAATCCTCTTAGTGAATGTCTCTTAATGAGAAAGAATTATCAAAATTAATGAGAATATTGCATTTTGAAATGCAAATACTATTGAGTCTGTAGACAAATTGAAATAGTGATTCGGACGTCAGTGGATCTGCGTGAGGGAAGCATCAGATGAATTAAGGCATTTTGGAGGGGTTGAATGTTGCACCATTGATAAAGCAGATCAACTGAGCTAGGGTTAGAGTTAGGAAGAAAACTACAAAATAGCGCCATATTTGTAGTTCACAACTCTTAAGCCTGACTAACCGATGTCTTTATATAGCCTTGCTACTCTTATTTTCAAATGTATTTTTACTGTTGTTTTATTTCTTTACTTACCTACACACACACACACACACACACACACAAACACACACACACACACACACACACACACATACCTTTTTTTCGCACTATTGGTTAGAGCCTGTAAGTAAGCATTTCACTCTAAGGTCTGTTGCATTCGGCGCACGTGACAAATAAACTTTGATTTGATTTGAGACCTATTTATTAACATAAAGTCCACCACTGTAAGAGTCCTCAGTTGTAGTGAGAACATTGTGTCATATGTTTAAGGGGGGTTTCATGACTGTGATTCCAAAATGTTCCAGTGCTGAGGAACTGTGTGTCATTTTTTTCCCAGTACGGGAAAATAAAAATGTATGAAATGTCTGCATTCACTACTGTAAGTCGCTCTGGATAAGAGCGTCTGCTAAATGACTAAAATGTAAATGTTAAAACTGTAATGGTTTGAATACACCTGGGCTTTCTGTGAAGAACTACAACTCCCTGTTTCACGTTGCATCGCGTCCAGCGACGGCAACCGGAAATGGCGCCGGAATTGTAGTTCTAACCCCTTTGTGGTTTAGTAGAAAGAGGAGGAAGGGAAGCGCTACTGAGGTACACAATAGTAAATGTTGGTAGACAGAAGGTGCTCTTTGGTAAAAGGGGTGAGTAGGTCATCAAAAAGAAAGGAGGACCAAGACACTCTTCATATAATTGATTAAAATGCCTTTATTAGTATGGCAGGTTCAATAGAAACAAGGTTTTTGTTTAGAATAATTATTTATTAAATGTGCTACTTTGACCCCACCATGGCCTCCAGTCTCCCCTCTCCTGCAAAGTGAATTTATCTGAAATGACAAGGCTTGATCTCTGAATGTGTTTCTCTGTAGGCTACATACTGAAACCTTAAAGCTACAATCCTTAGTTACTAATTCCATTATTGGACGGTTAAATTTTGCGGGTGCCAGGCAGGATCAGCTGCAGAAGTTATTAATTTATTTAAAGATGACAATGGTGATCTAGATATTCACATGACAATATTTAACACAATAATCTACATTGATGATGGTGATCTAGATATTCACATGACAATATTTGCAAAATAATCTAAATTGACTTGCCTAGTTAAATAAAGGTTAAATAAAATATATTTACAAACTCCACAACTAACAGGTCAATAAAAAGACAATACTTTAGAGGAAGCAAACCTGTCTATTCCATTAGACTCTTGGGGTATATCAGGCTCAAGTCAGGTTCTCCTCACCATGACATCAATAGTAAATGACATGCAACAATGGCCTGTATCACATCTAACAATTAAACAGAAATGTGCTTCTTTCAACACCAAAAGAGCAATAAAACATACCATTATAAACAAAGGGCAGGAATACAATGACATCAATTAAAACAGAATGGACATATTAAAAACAACACACCATCAGCCTCATTCATCTATTCCTCCATCAATATCACCATCGTTGTTGTAGTCATCACCATCAGCCTCATTAATCTGTTATTCATGGGAAGAAGAAGCCAGTGTTTTCCCTCTCTTGTTTCTCAGTAACTTAGTCACGTGGCCAAAGACAAAAGGGCCGTCTGAGAGTGACCAGTTTTTTGGTCCATCCTGTTCTTTCCCTATCTTTCAAGGGTACAGCTGTGTGGAGATATGAAGAGAACAGAGGCTAGCTTGAGCAGCAGCGACAATTCTATCAGCAGAAAGAAGTAAGAAAACTGGCATTATCACTTGTTTGTACGCTCTGCCCCCACCATGATCTCACACACCTGCTAAACTCCCATAGAGACAAAAGAGGTTGTATTTTCCTATAAAGGCTGAGACCCAACTCTTGTTTGTTGGGCTTTTGACTGTTGCACCTGTTGTGCGATTATTAACCAGCTCCCTTTCATGCAAATCTTATTTTATTTTAAATAGTTGTTTCGAGGAATCTACTGTCTCTATCTTCCTTTCTGGTTAGAATTTCCACGACAACTTCCTGTGAAGCAACGGAGAAAGAAAAGGAGAGATTCGTCTATATGGCTCCATCTCAAATGATACCCTTTGACACCCCATAGGTCACTACTATTTACCAGAGCCACATAGTACTATGTGTTTACTATATAGGGAATGCAGACTGGTGCTCTCTTGTGGATGACTTATGTGGCTCTGTAAGTCATTTAGGAAATAGAATTTTAACTAAATATACATTTGAGATGAAGCCTTATACAACGCAGGGATTTTTCTGCCACAGAAACCCTTGGGGGGGGGCCGCCTAAAATTATTTTTGGGACGCTTAAGTCCAAACTGTAATTTTATTTATAATAAAGTATGTAAAAAAGACAATGGACCTACAAGCATGTATGTTTTAATAATATAATATTTGTGAAATTCCAAAAAGAATGAATTTAACAATATTGATATTGTTTTTAAGTTTGAGCAAAATAACACAGCACTTGCCATGGCAAAATGCATAGAATTGCAGGAAATTAACTTTAAAACTGCAAAAATGCATGTCTTAAAAATGGCGATAAAAAAAAAACACAAAGATGGCAGCCTTTATAAATTCAGCTGTGCCGACTGCGCCAATTACCACGCCCCCCTGTCACACCCCCTACCACGCCCCCTGTCACACCCCCTACCACGCCCCCTGTCACACCCCCTACCACGCCCCCTGTCACACCACCTACCACGCCCCCTGTCACACCCCCTACCACGCCCCCTGTCACACCCCCTACCACGCCCCCTGTCACACCCCCTACCACGCCCCCTGTCACACCCCCTACCACGCCCCCTGTCACACCCCCTACCACGCCCCCTGTCACACCCACCACCCTAAGCCCCGTTTTGATCCAGAAAAAAACCCTGCAATGTTCAATCACAGTGAAGTTTCTGCACTACTTGTGAGGTCACAGCCAAGTTTTTTGCACTTCCTGCGAGGTCACAGAGGCAGATGAGCACTTCCTGTGAGGTTACAGTGCTTTCAGTGAGAGCTCTCAGTCATTAGAGGCTCTGGTTTGAATTGTAAACAGGGTACACTGTGAGGACTGCGACGGCCCCCTACCAAGTCCAGCAAACAATAAATAAAACGTGCCTTTGTGCCCCACGGGTGAGTAGGGTGGGGGGATGTGATGGTGTTTGGACGAAGAGGAAATATACCATCCCCTAACACTGGAATTACACACACATCAGCTGACAGCAACGTTTCTCTCCACACGCTTCCCTCTTGCTTACCTGGGATCTGTCCTGCTCTACCCACAAACCACAAGTAATCCAGCGTCATGTACAAAGAAAAGATTACTAGATGAAAAAATACATTAGATGATTAGTTGGAGGTTCTCTTCCTCCTCCTCCTCCTCCTATTGGTTCTCCATGCAGCCTCCACAGGCAGGCAGCGCCCTCCAGTGGGTCTGCCAGGCCCTACCACGACACGCAGCGGTGACCCCAGTTCACAAGGGAGCCAGTGGGTCTGCCATGCCCTACCACGACATGCAGCGGTGACCCCAGTTCATAAGGGAGCCAGTGGGTCTGCCAGGCCCTACCATGACATGCAGCGGTGACCCCAGTTCATAAGGGAGCCAGTGGGTCTGCCATGCCCTACCACGACATGCAGCGGTGACCCCAGTTCACAAGGGAGCCAGTGGGTCTGCCAGGCCCTACCACGACATGCAGCGGTGACCCCAGTTCATAAGGGAGCCAGTGGGTCTGCCATGCCCTACCACGACATGCAGCGGTGACCCCAGTTCACAAGGGAGCCAGTGGGTCTGCCATGCCCTACCACGACACGCAGCGGTGACCCCAGTTCATAAGGGAGCCTGTGGGTCTGCCAGGCCCTACCACGACACGCAGCGGTGACCCCAGTTCATAAGGGAGCCTGTGGGTCTGCCAGGCCCTACCACGACACGCAGCGGTGACCCCAGTTCACAAGGGAGCCAGTGGGGCACTGGAAGTGCTCAGCAAAGTCTGGCGAGTTGGAGAGGGTGCCGATGAGGCTGTATTTTGGGGGGGTTGTGGGGTCACGAGTCCCTCGTGGGCGCTCTCCAGGGTTCGCACGGCACACCACAACTGAGAGAAGAAGAAACGGTCCACCGATAAATAAGACAGGCAGTAGCTAGATCATTCACATCCCTGTCTTCCTGACTGTATTATACTAATTCTGTTACTACTGAGTGTACAAAAAATTAACAATACCTTCCTAATATTGAGTTACCCCCGCCCCCCCCCCCCCCCTTTTGCACTCAGAACAGTCTCAATTCGTTGGGTCATGGACACTACAAGGTGTCAAAAGCGTTCCATAGGGATGCTGCGGCCATGTTGACTCCAATGCTTCCCCACATTTGTGGCAAGTTGACTGGATGTCCATTGGGTGGTGGACCATTCTTGATACACACAGGAAACTGTTGAGTGTGAAAAAACCCAGCAGCGTTGCAGTTCTTGACACAAACCAGTGCGCCTGGCACCTATTACCATACCCCCGTTCAAAGGAACTTAAATACACTATATATACAAAAGTATGTGAACACCCCTTCAAATTTGTGGATTCAGCAATTTCAGACACCTGTTGCTGACAGGTCTATAAAATTGAGCACACAGTCATGCAATCTCCATAGACAAACATTGGCAGTAGAAAGGCCTTACTGAAGAGCTCAGTGATTTTCAACGTTGGCACTGTCATACATTTACATTTACATTTAAGTCATTTTGCAGATGCTCTTATCCAGAGCAACTTACAAATTGGTGCATTCACCTTATGATATCCAGTGGAACAACCACTTTACAATAGTGCATCTAAATCTTTTGGGGGGGGGGGGTTAGAAAGATTACTTTATCCTATCCTAGGTATTCCTTAAAGAGGTGGGGTTTCAGGTGTCTCCGGAAGGTGGTGATTGACTCCGCTGTCCTGGCGTCGTGAGGGAGCTTGTTCCACCATTGGGGTGCCAGAGCAGCGAACAGTTTTGACTGGGCTGAGCGGGAACTGTGCTTCCTCAGAGGTAGGGAGGTGAGCAGGCCAGAGGTGGATGAACGCAGTGCCCTTGTTTGGGTGTAGGGCCTGATCAGAGCCTGAAGGTACGGAGGTGCCGTTCCCCTCACAGCTCCGTAGGCAAGCACCATGGTCTTGTAGCGGATGCGAGCTTCAACTGGAAGCCAGTGGAGAGAGCGGAGGAGCGGGGTGACGTGAGAGAACTTGGGAAGGTTGAACACCAGACGGGCTGCGGCGTTCTGGATGAGTTGTAGGGGTTTAACCTGTTTAGGATAGGGGGCAGTATTGACACGGCTGGATAAAAAACGTACCCGATTTAATCTGGTTACCACTCCTACCCAGTAACTAGAATATGCATATACTTATTACATATGGATAGAAAACACCCTAAAGTTTCTAAAACTGTTTGAATGGTGTCTGTGAGTATAACAGAACTCATTTGGCAGGCAAAAATCTGAGAAGGTTTCATTCAGGAAGTGGCCTGTCTGACAAGGTGTCGTTCTTCTTGTCTCTGTTTATTGAAGAGTGAGGATCTTAGCTGTCCCGTGACACTTCCTACGGCTGCCATAGGCTCTCAGAAGGCGGTAAAATGCTGAATCGTGGGTTTGCAGGCTCTGGCTGAAAAAAAGTAGCGCGTTTGGGTAGTGGCTGGTTACAGTGAGACTCAGTGAGACTCAGGCTCGTGCCCGCGTCGACCGAAAGCTTTGTTTACTTTCCTCAGTTTAGCTAAATGGACATTCCCGGTCGGAATATTATCGCTTTTTTACGAGAAAAATGGCATAAAAATGGGTTTTAAACAGCGGTTGACATGCTTCGAAGTACGGTAATGGAATATTTAGATTTTTTTTGTCACGAATTGCGCCACGCGCGCGACCCTGATTTACCATTTCAGATAGTGTCTGGGACGCACGAACAAAACGCCGCAATTCGGATATAACGATGGATTATTTTGGACCAAACCAACATTTGTTATTGAAGTAGCAGTCCTGGGAGTGCATTCTGACGAAGACAACAAAAGGTAATCAAACTTTTATAATAGTAAATATGATTATGGTGAGTGCTAAACTTGCCGGGTGTCTAAATAGCTAGCCCGTGATGCCTGGGCTGTGTACTTAGAATATTGCAAAATGTGCTTTCACCAAAAAGCTATTTTAAAATCAGACATATCGAGTGCATAGAGGAGTTCTGTATCTATAATTCTTAAAATAATTGTTATGCTTTTTGTGAACGTTTATCGTGAGTAATTTAGTAAAATGTTAGCAAATTCCCCGGAAGTTTGCGGGGGGTATGCTAGTTCTCAACGTCACATGCTAATGTAAAAAGCTGGTTTTTGATATAAATATGAACTTGATTGAACAAAACATGCATGTATTGTATAACATAATGTCCTAGGGTTGTCATCTGATGAAGATCATCAAAGGTTAGTGCTGCATTTAGCTGTCTTCTGGGTTTTTGTGACATTATATGCTAGCTTGAAAAATGGGTGTCTGATTATTTCTGGCTTGGTACTCTGCTGACATAATCTAATGTTTTGCTTTCGTTGTAAAGCCTTTTTGAAATCGGACAGTGTGGTTAGATTAACGAGAGTCTTGTCTTTAAATAGCTGTAAAATAGTCATATGTTTGAGAAATTGAAGTAATAGGATTTTTAAGATTCTAATGTGAATGATGATGATTTCTAATATTGTGTCTGGTTTCATCCATCAGATATCTGTGATCTCACACTGGACCCAAACACAGTAAACAGACACCTCTCTCTGTCTGAGGAGAACAGAAAGGTGACATGGAGGAGAGAGAAGCAGCCATATCCTGATCACCCAGAGAGATTTGAGGACTGGAGACAGGTGCTGTGTAGAGAAGGTCTGACTGGGCGCTGTTACTGGGAGGTAGAGTGGAGTGGGGGGGCTGGTATAGGAGTGACATATAAAGGAATCAACAGGAGAGGAAGGGGTGATGACTGTTGTCTTGGACACAATGACAAGTCCTGGAGTCTGTTCTGCTCTGACAACAGTTACTCTGCCTGGCACAATAATAATCTCACTACCATAGTCGTCCCCTCCTCCAGCTCCCACAGAGTAGGAGTGTATCTGGACTGGCCAGCCGGCACTCTGTTCTTCTATAGAGCCTCCTCTGACACACTGACCCACCTGATCACATTCACCTACACATTCACTGAGCCCCTCTATCCAGGATTTAGAGTTGATTATGTTGGCTCTTCAGTGTCCCTAAAATAATAACTGGACACACACACACACACACACACACACACACACACACACACACTGGATATACACACACTCAACACACACTGGACACACACACACACACACTGGACACACACACACAAACACACACTGGATATACACACACTCAACACACACTGGACACACACACACACAAACACTGACACACACACACACACACACACACACACACACACACACACACACACACACACACACACACACACACACACCACTTACACGCACACTGACACACATAAACACTGACACACACACACACTGAACACACACACACAATGACACACACACACACTCACTGGACACACACACTCACTGGACACACACACACACACACACACTCACTGGACACACACACACACACACACACACACTGACACACATAAACACTGACACACACACACACTGAACACACACACAATGGACAAACACACACTGGACACTCACACGTGACAGGCTTGTAATATTTTCTGATCTTTTACCACTTTGCATTTTTTATGATATATTTTACTGTTTGTGTTTGTACCACAGGAGGTTGGTGGGACCTTATTTAGGGAGGACAGGCTTGTAGTGGCTGGAGTGGAATAAGTGGAATGGTATCAAACACGTGGTTTCCATGTGTTCCATTTCATTCACTCTGTTCCAGACATTATTATGAGCCGTCCTCCCCTCAGCAGCCTCCTCTGGTATGTACTGTCCTGTATGTGAGAGAGATCTAACAAGGAATTACAATGTATGTATTACTTTTAATACCTGCAAATGACAAATAAACTACTGGAACTCCTTATGAATGTCTGCAGCCGACAAGAGGTGAAAATATTACCTGAATATTCTGCAAAATGTTGATGAAGACGTCACTCAATCCACCCAAAACAACATGCAGTCTTTCCACAAGACTCCCATGAAGTTATAGTGTGACGTTATGAGTCGACGTTAAAGTAACATTCTCAGAACATACTGCACTTGTTTTATCCCTGTTTTAGATGTATCCTCTGTTTAAACATTTAAACTCTTACAATAACACTGTTAAAATACCAATGTGATCATTTCTTGTCTTTTATGTTGGAAAAACAAATTGTACAATTATATGTGGACATACGCTCGATATTTGTACAAGTATACATGGATAAATTGTACTTTTCATAATAAAACATACTTGAAACAAGAAAAAGCATGTTAATTGTGAAAACAATTTTGTTATTGATTTTTACATTGCTTCTCCCTGTCTCATGTTGACGTTTGTCATGAATCTTGACCTGGAGGCAGAACTGTGCGATTTCCTCTAGATATGTCAGCTGCAAAGTCAGAATTGGCTGTGGAAAATAATGTTGTTTTATGGTCTTAATTTAAGGGAAGGATTAGCAGTGTGGTTAGGGTTGAGGTTAGGATTAAAATCGGATTGTATTACTTTGTGCCTGTGCCAGCTAGTAACCACTTTGATGAACTGCCTCCAGGGCAAGATTCATGACAATAAATGCCAACCTGCCTCCAGGGCAAGATTCATGACAATAAATGCCAACCTGCTTCCAGAACAAGATTCATGACAATAAATGCCAACCTGCCTCCCAGTCGTCCCCTCCTTATCTTTACAAGGCTGCAGAACATGGAAGCTAGTGATGTGGGGGTTCTCTCATAACCCTCAGTCCCCAGGTGGGTAGATGGCAGGTTGAATAAAGAGAAGCTAGTGATGTGGGGGTTCTCTCATAACCCTCAGTCCCCAGGTGGGTAGATGGCAGGTTGAATAAAGAGAAGCTAGTGATGTGGGGGTTCTCTCATAACCCTCAGTCCCCAGGTGGGTAGATGGTAGGTTGAATAAAGAGAAGCTAGTGATGTGGGGGTTCTCCCATAACCCTCAGTCCCCAGGTGGGTAGATGGCAGGTTGAATAAAGAGAAGCTAGTGATGTGGGGGTTCTCTCATAACCCTCAGTCCCCAGGTGGGTAGATGGCAGGTTGAATAAAGAGAAGCTAGTGAGGTGGGGGTTCTCTCATAACCCTCAGTCCCCAGGTGGGTAGATGGCAGGTTGAATAAAGAGAAAACAATAGGCAACATAAAACAATCCATAAATGTATAATTATTAAGTAATTAACACAAAACATTAAGGACACCTTTCTTTCCATGACAAACTGACCAGGTGTAACTCAATATTAGGAAGGTATCCTTAATATTTTGTCCACTCAGTGGCTCTGACCCTTTACGTAACAGTCAATCCTCTTTTCCAGGACACCTTCGTTAAATTTCCCCAAATGCTTCCACACTGATGCTCTCTCACAGCTGCTCCAGGGCCTCGGGTTGAGGAGTCATTCTCTTCTAACCTGATCACAGCTGCTCCAGGGCCTCTTGGGTTGAGGAGTCATTCTCTTCTAACCTGATCACAGCTGCTCCAAGGCCTCTTGGGTTGAGGAGTCATTCTCTTCTAACCTGATCACAGCTGCTCCAGGGCCTCTTGGGTTGAGGAGTCATTCTCTTCTAACCTGATCACAGCTGCTCCAGGGCCTCTTGGGTTGAGGAGTCATTCTCTTCTAACCTGATCACAGCTGCTCCAGGGTCTCTTGGGTTGAGGAGTCATTCTCTTCTAACCTGATCACAGCTGCTCCAGGGTCTCTTGGGTTGAGGAGTCATTCTCTTCTAACCTGATCACAGCTGCTCCAGGGCCTCTTGGGTTGAGGAGTCATTCTCTTCTAACCTGATCACAGCTGCTCCAGGGCCTCTTGGGTTGAGGAGTGATTCTCTTCTAACCTGATCACAGCTGCTCCAGGGCCTCTTGGGTTGAGGAGTGATTCTCTTCTAACCTGATCACAGCTGCTCCAGGGCCTCTTGGGTTGAGGAGTCATTCTCTTCTAACCTGATCACAGCGGCTCCAGGGCCTCTTGGGTTGAGGAGTCATTCTCTTCTAACCTGATCACAGCTGCTCCAGGGCCTCTTGGGTTGAGGAGTCATTCTCTTCTAACCTGATCACAGCTGCTCCAGGGCCTCGGGTTGAGGAGTCATTCTCTTCTAACCTGATCACAGCTGCTCCAGGGCCTCTTGGGTTGAGGAGTCATTCTCTTCTAACCTGATCACAGCTGCTCCAAGGCCTCTTGGGTTGAGGAGTCATTCTCTTCTAACCTGATCACAGCTGCTCCAGGGCCTCTTGGGTTGAGGAGTCATTCTCTTCTAACCTGATCACAGCTGCTCCAGGGCTTCTTGGGTTGAGGAGTGATTCTCTTCTAACCTGATCACAGCTGCTCCAGGGCCTCTTGGGTTGAGGAGTCATTCTCTTTTAACCTAATCACAAACAAAGACAAGATTCAAACAAATAAATATGATGGTCCAACATAATGGGGGGGGGGGGGGGGGGTAAAGGGGAGAGGGGGGGGGGTATAGGGAAGGTAGGGGAGAGGAGGGGGGTATAGGGAAGGTAGGGGAGAGGAGGGGGTATAGGGAAGGTAGGGGAGAGGAGGAGGGTATAGGGAAGGTAGGAGAGAGGGGGGTATAGGGAAGGTAGGGGAGAGGAGGGGGGTATAGGGAAGGTAGGGGAGAGGAGGGGGGTCTAGGGAAGGTAGGGGAGAGGAGGGGGGTCTAGGGAAGGTAGGGGAGAGGAGGGGGTATAGGGAAGGTAGGGGAGAGGAGGGGGGGCATAGGGAAGGTAGGGGAGAGGAGGGGGGACTTCCTCCATGTCAGGTAAGCAGCCTCCAAGTCTACCATCACCAACTGACCAGACTGAGTGAGTTCTGAACATCCCTCTCTGTCCTCTGATGCTGCGTCCAAGTCTTCTTGGGTCTTTCTGGTGTCTCTGTCTTGACTCTTTAGTGAGTTTTTTCAGTTCTTTCCCAGGCTGCCTGGAAAACACAAAAAGATGGCAACTACATAAGAGTTATAAACTATCAAAATAAAGAGAATCCCACACTCCATATTTAAACTCCCAGTAATTTATTGGGTATTTACCAACGTTTCAGCATCACTGTACCTTCTTCAGGGTGATGTCATTAAGTTAATTACAATGAATTAATGAAACTGTTAAAAAAAACAATAGTTTATAGCATATTAAATAAAAAAAAATAGTAGGGTATATATCCGGCTCTCAATGTAATCTGATTCATTATGATATAGGATCAGGTCCCCCCTCTCCATGTAATCTGATTCATTATGATCTAGGATCAGGTCCCCCCTCTTTCCATGTAATCTGATTCATTATGATCTAGGATCAGGTCCCCCCTCTCCATGTAATCTGATTCATTATGATCTAGGATCAGGTCCCCCCTCTCCATGTAATCTGATTCATTATGATCTAGGATCAGGTCCCTCCTCTCCATGTAATCTGATTCATTATGATCTAGGATCAGGTCCCCCCTCTCCATGTAATCTGATTCATTATGATCTAGGATCAGGTTCCCCCTCTCCATGTAATCTAATTCATTATGATATAGGATCTTTTTATTTTTATTATTTCACCTTTATTTAACCAGGTAGGCCAGTTGAGAACAAGTTCTCATTTACAACTGCGACCTGGCCAAGATAAAGCAAAGCAGTGCGACACAAACAATAACACAGAGTTACATGGAATAAACAAGTGTACAGTCAACACAATAGAAAAAAGAAAGTCTACATACAGTGTGTGCAAATGGCTTGAGGAGGTATGGCAATAAATAGTCCGTAGTAGCAAAGTAGTCACAATTTATCAGATTAACACTGGAGTGATAGATGAGCAGATGATGATGTGTAAGTAGAGATACTGGTGTGCAAAAGAGCAGCAAAGTAAATAAAATCAATATGGGGATGAGGTAGGTAGATTGGATGGGCTATTTACAGATGGGCTATGTACAGCTGCAGCGATCGGTTAGCTGCTCAGATAGCTGATGTTTTAAGTTAGTGATGGAGCAATAAGTCTCCGGCTTCAGCGATTTTTGCAATTCGTTCCAGTCATTGGCAGCAGAGAACTGGATGGAAAGGCGGCCAAAAGAGGTGTTGGCTTTAGGGATGACCAGTGAGATGTACCTGCTGGAGCGCTTGCTACGAGTGTGTGTTGTTATCGTGACCAGTGAGCTGAGATAAGGCGGAGCTTTACCTAGCATAGACTTATAGATGACCTGGAGCCAGTGGGTCTGGCGACGAATATGTAGCGAGGGCCAACCAACTAAAATGACCTGGGTTGCAATCATGAAAAAAACTACCCGGCCTTCATCGTTTGACACTGAGAACATTGGGAGAGATGAGAGCTGACGTTTTATTAAATGTGCAGATTATGTATCTCAGTCACAGACAAGAAGCTCAATTAAGACATTATCTTCACCACTGGGACTGGGGACAACAGGACCACAGGCCAAATAATACAGCTCAACACTTCCACACTACCACAGTGAGTAGAATCAGGCTTCTGAACACAGAAAACTTGCAGAATTATTAATGATGAATTGTATTAGACATTTCTGTTGTTGAGGAGGATGGGAGACCCACAGAGACGTCAAAATGTGTTTCAAAAATCGTCAAAGAGTAATTATTTTAACCTAAAGCATTTAATAAAGACACTTATAGTACAATATTATGGGGAATAGGAATGAGAGGGCTACTTATACCATTTTGGGAAGGGATCACAGCAGTGATTGAATGAGGGTATGAGGCATGAGTTGAGGTGTTCAGAGCTTGACCAGTGCAGGACAGGATTTGACTGGGAAGACAATAACACAAAAACACTACACAGTGAGACAAAAGAGCTCAGAATGAGTTAGTCCAAGCAAGGAGTAAAATCATAGATGTGTAATAATGTGATTGTGATTGTGATTGACTCTACATAAAGTAATGAGAGAAAATTAACAGGGGTTCCCTCACCGTGCTTGGAGAGGAAACATTCAATGTGCCAGTGGATGAGTGGGCCACATGAGACGTGGCTTCCAGTTCATGTGAGGAGGTAGTTGACAATGGTAGTGGAGTGGTCATCACTTGTTAAATCATGGAACAGGAGGGGACTCAGCTGGAAATACAAATAGCAGATACGTTCCCTTGAAGCTGAGCCATCGTAGGTTAGAACAACAAGTTTGTCCATGAAGATATACACGGAATTCACATAACGCCCACTTGGAAAATCAATGTAGCCCAAGAAACTTTTTCTGAATAAAGCCCTGATCATCCACATACAGAACCTGACGATAACTGAGAACGGCAAGCAGACTGGTGGCAACCATAGGTCCCAGAGTGGGGGGGGGGGGCAATTTTTTTGCCCCGGGGTCCAGAGTTTGTCCTTATCTGTTGACCTAACCAGGAAAACTCTGGACCCTATAAGGTATGACAGTGATGAATCAGTTGTAAAAGGTTTTGTAAGGGCTCTGATGGAACCAGTTTTAACTAAATCAGGGCACATGGTTTTAATAACTCTTAGGGCTCGCGGACCGCTAGCGAAACACCTACGACAACATCCGGTGAAATTGCAGAGCGCCAAATTCAAAATAGAAATATATTAAACATTCATGAAAATACAAGTGTCATACACCATTTAAAAGCTTAGAATCTTGGCAATCGAACTGCATTGTCAGATTTCAAAAAGGCTTTACGGTGAAAGCATAGCTTTCGATTATCTGAGGACAGCACCACACAATAACATATTTTCCAACAAGCACAGGCGTCACAGAATCCCAAATAGCGATAAAATAAATCACTTACCTTTGAAGATCTTCCTCTGTTTGCAATCCCAAGGGTCCCAGCTACACAATGAATGGTCGTTTTGTTCGATAAAGTCCTTCTTTATATCCCAAAATAGTCTATTTAGCAGGCGCCATGACTTCATAAATCCACTCCTTCAACATGCAGACAAAGAAGTTATAAAAGCTACCAGTAAATTTCATCCAAACAAGTCAAATAACTTGTCTATATCATCCTCAGGTTGTCTAAAATGTTAATAAACTACAATATTTCATACGGGAAGTACTGTGTTCAATAGGAATGCCAAATTCGCAAGTGTGCACACTCTCCATCAAGCGCAAAAACACTGATTTGACCCAAGCAGTCAGCTCACTGAAAGTGTAAATATTTATTTATTTTTCAAAATAGAAGCCTCAAAACCTTGAATAAATACTGTTGACATCTAGTGGAAGCTATTATGAATTGCAATCTGGCTGACGGACATAGGAGTTTTCAATAGCTTTACAAAATATGAGCATGTGATTTTATCTATTTATGTTTTGGTCGGATATTCTTCGGGTTTTCGCCTGCCATATCTGTTCTGTTATACTCACAGACATTATTTTAACAATTTTGGAAACGTCAGAGTGTTTTCTATCCAAATCTACCAATTCTATGCATAGCTTCTGGGCCTGAGTAACAGGCATTTTACTTTGGGCTCGCCAGACTCTCCGAACTTCCGAAAACTGCCCCCTAGCCCTAAGACGTTTTAACGGTCCTCACACTGTTCATGCTCTCATTTCATAGACGCGTACTGCTCACCTGTTCACCTCGTAATGAATAATGTGGAAATTGAGCAAGTTGAGGAGACTAAACTGCTTGGAGTAACCCTGGATTGTAAACTGCCATGGTCAAAACATATTGATACGACAGTAGCTAAGATGGGGAGAAGTCTGTCCATAATAAAGCCCTGCTCTACCTTCTTAACAACACTATCAACAAGGCAGGTCCTACAGGCCTTAGTTTCTACCTTCTGTCATGGGAATTCTGTTCCCAATGTTCATAAACCGAACTTCAATCAAACTACTCTGTCTGCCCCCCAGAGGGTGTAAAATTCTGGTTGAATGACGCAGACGGAGAGCCAAGCTACAATTTGTCAGAATGTTTATTTACGAGAGCTCTGAATATCATACAATGTACACAGCCTTTTATACCTGACATTTGGTCATACCATATGTCATACCCCTTACAAATGCCCCTCCTCTTCTTTAACACTGTCAATGCTTATTTACAAGTCTTCTCCATCTCATACATTGCTTATCATATCCTGCCCCATGTTACATAATCTACTGCAAGCCTAAAGGTTTCTCCCCTCCCTGGGTGGGGAGACCTTCTTCCTGTTATCAGTTTCACAGTGGTCACAAGTTGTCTGCTGTCTGGTTACTTACATTGCTAAATCATTAACCTCTTGGGGCTATGTGGGACGCTAGCGTGCCACCCGTGGTGCACCCTATCAACAGCAGGTGCATTTCAAGAGCGGCAAATTTGAAACCAAATAAATGTCAAAATTCAAATTTTTCAAACATACACTCTTTGAAAGATAAACATCTCCTTAATCTAACCACGTTGTCCGATTTCAAAAAGGCTTTACAGCGAAAGCAAAACATTAGATAATGTCAGCAGAGTACCAAGCCAGAAATAATCAGACACCCATTTTTCAAGCTAGCATATAATGTCACATAAACCCAGAAGACAGCTAAATGCAGCACTAACCTTTTACAAACTTCATCAGATGACACACCTAGGACATCATGTTACACACAGCATGCATTCTTTTGTTCAATAAAGGTCATATTTATATATAAAAACAGTATTTTACATCGGCGTCTGAGTTGACTAACTATTTTCCCCTCAAATGCGTCCCGGGAAACAGTGCATAATTCCATTTATTACTATTCGAAAACAATTTTTTTAATTTATATTGTCAATCTAACATTTATAGATGAATATCTCTTGAGAACACCTGTCATACCAGATTTTAAATTAACTTTACTGGGTAATCACACTTTGCGATAAAAGGAGATGCGATACTCAGAAAATGAGCCTGGAATACTAGCGCCGCGCCATCTTGGAACAATCGCATGTCACATCTCATCTTGTATAATATTGTCAATAATCGCCTACCTTTAGTTGTCTTCATCAGAAAGCACTCAGAATCCCAGGTCCACAACAGATGTATTTTCGGTCGAAAAAGTCCATAATTCATGTTCCATTAGCCTGCTGTTGGTAGCGTGTCCTAGGGCTATCTCCAAATCTTCCGACGTGCGCGGGACAGAAGTTTAGGAAAATGTACTTTTCCCCTCCTCTAGGTTCGTTCAAACATGTCAAACGTTGTAAAACATTAATCTTCAGGGCCTGTAACACCAAGAGAGCCAATAAGATTTGACGGGGACGATTGCAGAGTGTTTTGAAACACTTCCAAAGGTGGGGGTAGACAGGGCCGCCGACGTCATAATGGTGATGGCTCATCCCCTGTGACCAATTTCCAACGCGTATCATTCACTGAGTTTCGACTGTATAAGGCTCAAACCACTGTGAAAAGACTGGGGACATCTAGTGGAAGCAATAGGAAGTGCTCAGTGAACCATTGCTCACGGTTTGATTAATAGGCAAAGTGATGAAGTCGAGTCCACAATTCAGAATTACACTTCCTGTTTCAATCGGTCTCGGGGTTTTGACTGCCATATGAGTTCTGTTATACTCACAGACACCATTCAAACAGTTTTAGAAACTTTAGGGTGTTTTCTATCCATATATAATAAGTATATGCATGTCCTAGCTTCTGAGTTTGATTAGTAGGCCGTTGAAAATGGGAACGAATTTTTTTCAAAATGCGCTGTGGCGCTCCCTAACCTAGGGTAGCCCCAAGAGGTCAACTTTTCTGACACACACACATTAGTACATTCATCTTATAATCACTCGGTTATACCTTTTTTAGGGTGAAATCATTTAGTCAAACCTTTAATCATATTATTTCCATTACAATCAACCCTATTGGCTAAATATTTCACATACACTATAACACATCTATTTTTATTGGATTCAGAAATGTCACACAAAATCAAACTAGATCAAAGAAAACGAATACATGTATTTTCATTACATACTTATCAATGACTGTTCTAAGCCTATGTCCAGTCATAACTCTTCGGATTAGGATTTTTGCTATGACCTTCATTTAGAGAAACAGTCTTCCTAAACATTAAAGATGGTCTCGTCTAACATGGGCTCCTCGTAATTGAATGAATCCTCCACCAGGCTCGGCGGTAGGTATTTGTCATCCCACTGGTCTGAACTTGGAATCGGTCCGTATCTCACCATCTGCTCCGTCATCGATCTCTCCAGAGCCCTGGAAATGAGACCTCTCACACAAGGGACCAAACAACAACCACATAATATCAACACAGTCATACAGGTGAAAGCAGCCCACAACAGTGATTACAACCTTTTTCCATTTTCCGAACGTACTATCAAACCATCCCGTGAGTGCCGTGTCCACCCTGGAATTTTCTGCTAACTCCTGAGCTAAATTGTTTAGACCGGCCAGGGCCTTGGTCACTGATCCATCTGGAGCTGTGTTCTCAGGGATGAAAGTACAGCATTCAGATCCGAACATCACACACACACCACCCTTTTCAGCCAGAAGCATATCCAAAGCTATTTTATTCTGCCATACCATCAAAGTGGTCGCAGCTGTCTGTTCTGCTAACCCTTGAATTGCCTCTCTGGTATAGTTGATGAAACGCTGTTGGTTATAATAAATGTAATTTATCCAATCCACATTTTTATTGAGAGTCAACCACCAAAAAAGACTTGATTCCAATCCAGCCCATATCTGATTCCTTGCTTTAAACTCATCAGGCACCCCCCTTGGAACCCCAATGCTATCAATGTAAATTCTATCGTCAAAGGACCCTGACGGAGCACTCCTCCCCTCTCTTTCACCTGGCACTAGGTCTTTGTGTTGTATAAGGGTGAAGGGCATGCCTAACTGTACCAATGCACAAATACCAGTACAATTTGCAGGCAGGTTTGGCCACAGCTTCATACCTCCACACAACCACCAGACATCCGCTCTCTGCCTTTTTATCTTACTAAAGTCCTCGGAACTCAACCACCCAGTCAGGTCCCTCATTGTCTCGTCAGTTGTAACATTCTCTGTCCTATTGCATGTTCTTACTTCCCCTACGTTCCATCCGTGTGTGTTGTGTCGAGCCACACAATAATAGTCTCCTCCTGCAACTGTGAAAGGGGAAGTCTGGATCTAATGGGCACATAGGATACAGATAATGCAGATCAGTGCAACTGTCTGGCTTCCTTGCCTTCATGAACAGCTTTACCATACAGGCCATTCCCTTTGGTAAATTAATTCCATCGAGTAGAAAGGGGATGGTTGTCAACTGAAGTTTGGCTGTTGTGCAGGCATAACCTTCTTCTTTAGCTACTGATCTAGCTGTATACTGAATCCATTCCAGCCATAGGTTGGAATCCCCAAACCAAGTCTCCACCTCAATCACTTCCTTAAGATCTTTCGTCTGAACTATCCTCACCGGTCCTTGGCTCTGGATGACTACACGGTAATGTCCGTTTTATCAGGGGTACTACTGGTATTCTGGCTGGCGGTAGAACTATCTCCTGTCCTAACCTCTACTACTTGGAATGGTACCGCAGTGTCGACAATGGTCTGGTCAAGGCCAACATACCATAACCCTAAATCCTCTTTCTTTATGCTTTTAATGGTCATTCCTATCTTCAAGCAATACTTCCCTTGCTCTGGATTGCAGTCAAAAACCCTGGCCTTCACTATACTCTATCTGTTTCTATATTGGGTGTGTGGATTGACATAGCCTTCTCTCTCTGTGTTATCTATGACCTGATTCCATGAGTTACACCGGGATCTACACAGATATCTTCCCCATGAAGTCCAAGTCCTAGACTGCCATGAGGTTAGGGACCCCATTTGGTCTGCATAGAACTCTATTGAGACATCCTTCCCTAACTCTAATCTCACTTCCTTTTTATCCAGATCGAGTGACCTTTTGTACCTAGGCCATATAAACTCCTCATCTTCTAGACTATGGGTCAAGTTACCACTTTCTGACTTGTCGAGTAGTTCATGGTGTATTAGGAATATGGCTCCCACAATCAGACAGCTCAGACTGACCAGTACCCCTGTAAAGCCCCACCCCCTCCCGGAGAATATATCACTGGCTAGAGGCCAACCCACACTTTCACTTCTATGAATGCACATAGTGAGGATTGGGCGGGTTAGGGAATCTTCGTTAGAGAGGTAACCCCCGAACCTTATTGGTATTCGGTTCTTCTCCTAACTCTGTGATTGTTCGACAGTGTCAGTGTGTCTTACCCTCCCGCAATGTGTGATATGAACCCAGGTAGCTCTTTCAGCTATTCTCACTGTGAAGGCTATTACCAGGAACACTTGGTATGGGCCCTCCCACCGTGGCTGCTTCCAGTTCTTTTCGTCTCAGGGACTGGATCCACACCCAGTCTCCTGGTTGGATTGAGTGAATCGTCTTCTGTAATTCACCTGTTGGACACAAAGTCTCGGACATACGGGTTTGGTTAACCATGTGTTCTGTTAGTATATCTTCAACTTCTATGTCTACCTGTTCTGGCCTCCCTAACTCTGGCATTCTATATGGTTTACCTGATCAGCTAAAATGTAATCCATTATTTAAAGAGATAGATCCTAGTAAACCAACTACCCTAATCGTGTCCACCCAGTAAGTTGGGACCGCTTCTTCCCATTTAATATACTTATCTATTATAAAAAATGTTTTTTTAAATAGTTCGTTATCCAATAGGCCACAAAGTGTTTCCGAACCTGCTCTACTATCCCCCCTGTTGACACATGGCTCTGCCCATGTGTCAATCTTGCTGCATCTCTAAACATTGACTTAGGTAGTATTGGTAACTTATCATGATACCAAATACCGTCCTTATATAAATTGCTCCTAACTTCTCCCATTTCGAAATCCCTTTCACTGATGCTCTAGACTGACAATTTTAACATAGATTTGTCTATGTTTACTTCCTCTTTAAGAACTGCTGTGTCGACGGCTGCGGTTTAACCTGTTTATGAATGATGACTCTGCAGTCCCTGGCTGAAAAACAGTAGCGCATTTGGATAGTGGTCGATCTGAGAACAATGAAACGGGCGCACGTGTGCACGTGAAGAGTCCATTTTACATTTTCAGTCTTTGAACAAAAACAACGTCGACCCGGTCGGAATATTATCGCTATTTTACGAGAAAAATCGCATATAAATTTATTTTAAACAGCATTTGACATGCTTCGAAGTACGGTAATGGAATATTTTGAAATTTTTTGTCACGATACGCGCCGGCGCTTCACCCTTCGGATAGTGTCTTGAACGCAAGACCAAACGCAGCTATTTGGATATAACTATGGATTATTTGGAACCAGTATAGACCTAGTCTGTTCATTATATACATCTACATGATGTATTGTTACACCATGTAGGAGCAGTATAGACCTAGTCTGTTCATTATATACATCTACATGATGTATTGTTACACCATGTAGCAGCAGTATAGACCTAGTCTGTTCATTATATACATCTACATGATGCATTGTTACACCATGTAGGAGCAGTATAGACCTAGTCTGTTCATTATATACATCTACATGATGTATTGTTACACCACGTAGGACCAGTATAGACCTAGTCTGTTCATTATATACATCTACATGATGTATTGTTACACCATGTAGGAGCAGTATAGACCTAGTCTGTTCATTATATACATCTACATGATGTATTGTTACACCATGTAGGAGCAGTATAGACCTAGTCTGTTCATTATATACAGCTACATGATGTATTGTTACACCATGTAGGAGCAGTATAGACCTAGTCTGTTCATTATATACATCTACATGATGTGTTGTCACACCATGTAGGAGCAGTATAGACCTAGTCTGTTCATTATATACATCTACATGATGTATTGTTACACCATGTAGGAGCAGTATAGACCTAGTCTGTTCATTATATACATCTACATGATGTATTTTTAGTCCATGTAGGAGCAGTATCGACCGATAGTAGATGGCTACTTATTTAGATGTTGTTTGACTTAACCTCTATGGGCTAGGTGGGACGCTAGCGTCCCCCCCGTGGTGCACTCCATCAACAGCAGGTGCATTTCAAGAGCGGCAAATTTGAATCCAAATAAATGTCAAAATTCCAATTTTTCAAACATACAACTATTTTACACCCTTTGAAAGATAAACATCTCCTTAATCTAACCACGTTTTACGATTTCAAAAAGGTTTTACGGCGAAAGCATAAATTTAGAGTATGTTAGGACAGTACATTTACAAGAGTTGTGTGTAATGTTTTGTCAATTCAAAGACAGGGCCACCAAAACCATAAAACCAGCTAAAATGATGCACTAACCTTTTCCAATCTCCATCAGATGACACTCCTAGGACATTATGTTAGACAATGCATGCATTTTTAGTTCTATCAAGTTCATATTTATATCCCAAAACAGCGTTTTACTATGGCATTGATGTTGAGGAAATCGTTTCCCTCCAATAACCGGCAGTCAAGTCAACACCACAAATTAAATAATTAAAATTAGAAAACATTGGTAAAATATTATATTGTCATTTAAAGAATTATAGATTTACATCTCTTGAACGCAATCAACTTGCCAGATTTAAAAATAACCTTACTGGGAAATCACACTTTGCAATAATCTGAGCACTGCGCCCAGAAAAATACGCGTTGCGATACAGACTAGACGTCATGTTGGGGAGATCTAAAATCGAAAATACTATGTAAATAATCCATTACCTTTGATTCTCTTCATCAGATGTCACTTCCAGGTATCACAGGTCCATAACGAATGTAGTTTTGTTCAAAAAAGCTCATCATTTATGTCCAAAAATTTCCGTCTTGTTAGCACATGATCTAAGCCAGCCGGACTTCTCGTCATGAACGAGGGGAAAAAATATATTTACGTTCGTTCAAACATGTCAAACGTTGTATAGCATAAATCATTAGGGCCTTTTTTAACCAGAACATGAATAATATTCAAGGTGGACGAATGCATACTCTTTTATAACGTATTGGAACGAGGGTACCCAACATGAACTCGCGCGCCAGGTGTCTAATGGGCCATCATCGTTCCATGGCTCTTGTTCGGTCAGATCTCCCTCCAGAAGACTCAAAACACTTTGTAAAGGCTGGTGACATCTAGTGGAAGCAATAGGAAGTGCCAAAATATTCCTCAGCCCCTGTGTTTTTCAATGGGATAGGTTTAAAGGTAATACAACACATCAGGTATCCACTTCCTGTCAGAAAATGTCTCAGGGTTTTGCCTGCCAAATGAGTTCTGTTATACTCACAGACACCATTCAAACAGTTTTAGAAACTTTAGGGTGTTTTCTATCCATATATAATAAGTATATGCATATTCTAGTTACTGGGTAGGATTAGTAACCAGATTAAATCGGGTAAATTTTTTTATCCAGCAGTGAAAATACTGCCCCCTAGCCCCAACAGGTTAAAGCATTGGGGGGGATTTTTCTTACACTAGTACATTATCTGTGTAAATGGCTTCTGTTGAGCCACTGAGTGTTTTACCTTCACATGGTGCAAAACAGGGAATCATTAACCTGTTAGGGCTAGGGGGCAGCATTGACACGGCTGGATAAAAAACATACCCGATTTAATCTGGTTACCACTCCTACTCAGTAACTAGAATATGCATATACTTATTACATATGGATAGAAAACACCCTAAATTTTCTAAAACTGTTTGAATGGTGTCTGTGAGTATAACAGAACTCAAATGGCAGGTCAAAACCTGAGAGATTCCTTTACAGGAAGTGGCCTGTCTGACCATTTCTGGAACTTCTTTGCCATCTCTATCATTTACTAAGGATCTCTGCTCTAACGTGACACTTCCCACGTCTTCCATAGGCTCTCAGAGCCCGGGAAAAAACAGAATGTCGTCATTCCAGCCCCAGGCTGAAACACATTATCGCCTTTCTCAAGTGGCCCATCAAGAGACACTATCTTATGCGCGTGACCCCGACCTCCCCCGCCTTTGGGATTTTTTCCTCTGTTTGCCGAAAAGGAGATTCCCTGTCGGAATATTATCGCTTTTCTACGAGAAAAATGACGTAAAAATTGATTTTAAACAGCGGTTGACATGCTTCGACGTACGGCAATGGAATACTTTGAATTTTATTGTCAGGAATTGCGCCAAGCGCGTGACACTTCTTTACTATTTCGGATAGTGTCTGGAACGCACGAACAAAACGCCGCTATTCGGATATAACGATGGATTATTTTGGACCAAACCAACATTTGTTATTGAAGTAGCTGTCCTGGGTGTGCATTCTGACGAAGACAACAAAAGGTAATGACATTTTTATAATAGTAAATATGATTATGGTGAGTGCTAAACTTGCCGGGTGTCTAAATAGCGAGCCCGTGATGCCTGGGCTATGTACTTAGAATATTGCAAAATGTGCTTTCACCAAAAAGCTATTTTAAAATCGGACATATCGAGTGCATAGAGGAGGTCTGTATCTATAATTCTTAAAATAATTGTTATGCTTTTTGTGAACGTTTATCGTGAGTAATTTAGTAAAATGTTAGCGAATTCCCCGGAAGTTTGCGGGGGGTATGCTAGTTCTGAACGTCACATGCTAATGTAAAAAGCTGGTTTTTGATATAAATATGAACTTGATTGAACAAAACATGCATGTATTGTATAACATAATGTCCTAGGGTTGTCATCTGATGAAGATCATCAAAGGTGAGTGCTGCATTTAGCTGTCTTCTGGGTTTTGGTGACATTATATGCTGGCTTGAAAAATGGGTGTCTGATTATTTCTGGCTTGGTAGTGAGTTGCTGTGAGTTGCTGCCTTTTTGAAATCGGACAGTGTGGTTAGATTAACGAGAGTCTTATCTTTAAATGGCTGTAAAATAGTCATATGTTTGAGAAATTGAAGTAATAGGATTTTTAAGATTTTGAAAATCGCGCCACAGGCTGGCAGTGGCTGTTACGTAGGTGGGACGAATTCGTCCCGCCGGTCCCATAGAGGTTAAACAATGAAAACAGTTCTACAGAAGTACACTCTTCATCTGTACAAAGAGGACAATCATCACGCCGATGCATCAATCTCCGTCTTCTTAACCTGTTAGGGCTAGGGGGCAGTATTGACACGGCTGGATAAAAAACATACCCGATTTAATCTGGTTACCACTCCTACCCAGTAACTAGAATATGCATATACTTATTACATATGGATAGAAAACACCCGAAATTTTCTAAAACTGTTTGAATGGTGTCTGTGAGTATAACAGAACTCATTTGGCAGGCAAAACCCTGAGATATTTTCTGACAGGAAGTGGATACCTGATGTGTTGTATTACCTTTAAACCTATCCCATTGAAAAACACAGGGGCTGAGGAATATTTTGGCACTTCCTATTGCTTCCACTAGATGTCACCAGCCTTTACAAAGTGTTTTGAGTCTTCTGGAGGGAGATCTGACCGAACAAGAGCCATGGAACGATGATGGCCCATTAGACACCTGGCGCGCGAGTTCATGTTGGGTACCCTCGTTCCAATACGTTATAAAAGAGTATGCATTCGTCCACCTTGAATATTATTCATGTTCTGGTTAAAAAAGGCCCTAATGATTTATGCTATACAACGTTTGACATGTTTGAACGAACGTAAATATATTTTTTCCCCTCGTTCATGACGAGAAGTCCGGCTGGCTTAGATCATGTGCTAACAAGACGGAGATTTTTGGACATAAATGATGAGCTTTTTTGAACAAAACTACATTCGTTATGGACCTGTGATACCTGGAAGTGACATCTGATGAAGAGAATCAAAGGTAATGGATTATTTACATAGTATTTTCGATTTTAGATCTCCCCAACATGACGTCTAGTCTGTATCGCAACGCGTATTTTTCTGGGCGCAGTGCTCAGATTATTGCAAAGTGTGATTTCCCAGTAAGGTTATTTTTAAATCTGGCAAGTTGATTGCGTTCAAGAGATGTAAATCTATAATTCTTTAAATGACAATATAATATTTTACCAATGTTTTCTAATTTTAATTATTTAATTTGTGGTGTTGACTTGACTGCCGGTTATTGGAGGGAAACGATTTCCTCAACATCAATGCCATAGTAAAACGCTGTTTTTGGATATAAATATGAACTTGATAGAACTAAAAATGCATGCATTGTTTAACATAATGTCCTAGGAGTGTCATCTGATGGAGATTGTAAAAGGTTAGTGCATCATTTTAGCTGGTTTTATGGTTTTGGTGACCCTGTCTTTGAATTGACAAAACATTACACACAACTCTTGTAAATGTACTGTCCTAACATACTCTAAATTTATGCTTTCGCCGTAAAACCTTTTTGAAATCGTAAAACGTGGTTAGATTCAGGAGATGTTTATCTTTCAAAGGGTGTAAAATAGTTGTATGTTTGAAAAATTTGAATTTTGACATTTATTTGGATTCAAATTTGCCGCTCTTGAAATGCACCTGCTGTTGATGGAGTGCACCACGGGGGGGACGCTAGCGTCCCACCTAGCCCATAGAGGTTAAACAACGGGGCAGCTATTATTAGCTGGACTCCCGTCCTGAGCCATTGGCTTGAGCTGGAGCGGCTGTTATTTAAGTCCCACCGTGGGACTATGCTGGTGTTGTATACTTCAGTTGTATTGTTGTCACTTCTCCAAGGGCCCAGACAACAGCTAACAATGAAAAGACTGACCACGAAAGCAAAAGAAATGATGCATAGAGTCCGGTCCTGGTCTTTCTATGGCCACTGGGGTCACATATGACGATTCATCGGCTGGTACATCTTCGTCTGGGTTGTGGGGCACTTTCCTGCAGTGGCTTGCGTGAACCCACGTCAACCGCTCTGCAACCATCAGGAGCACCTGGAATGGACCAGTCCAGCGCTGTTGGTGCCAAGTCTTTCTGCGGAGGTCTTTGTTGATCACTCAATCTCCTGGCTGCAATTTGTGGAGCTGTCCTCCTTTTGGTTCAGGCAAAGCCACTTTTATCCTGGGGAAAATAGACTTCAGAACATTGTTGAGTGCAGCACAGTAGCTTACCATTTGATCCTCGCAACCCGTCAGTGTCAAACTGTTCTGTGGGAACGGGGTGTTTAGGATTCCCATGGGTCTTCCTGTGAGTATTTCATGAGGTGCTAAACCAGGGGGTACGATGCGCATGTCCATGCATGTACATCCGAGCCAGAGGCATTACTGTTACCTATGACAATCCGGTCTCAACCTTCCTCTGCCTACATTGTTAGTCATACAAACCACAACTCCTCCCCTTTTACACAATGGTCTTGGCCATTCTCATTCCCCCAGGCCATTGGCAGATCAGAAACATCCTGTAGAGAAAACAGGTTTTAAACATAGATGGGTATTGCAACAAAATAGCCTCCAACAAGTTCTCAACCAATTTATCAAATCAAATGTATTTATATAGCCCTTCTTACATCAGCTGATATCTCAAAGTGCTGTACAGAAACCCAGCCTAAAACCCCAAACAGCAAGCAATGCAGATGTAGAAGCACAGTGGCTAGGAAAAACTCCGTAGGAAGGCCAGAACCTAGGAAGAAACCTAGAGAGGAACCAGGCTATGAGGGGTGGTCAGTCCTCTGCTGGCTGTGCCGGGTGGAGATTATAACAGAACATGGCCAAGATGTTCAAATGTTCATAAATGACCAGCAGGGTCAAATAATAATAATCATAGTAGTTGTCGAGGGCGCAACAAGTCAGCACCTCAGGAGTAAATGTCAGTTGGCTTTTCATAGCCGATCATTCAGAGTATCTCTACCGCTTCTGCTGTCTCTAGAGAGTTGAAATCAGCAGGTGTGGGACAGGTAGCACGTCCGGTGAACAGGTCAGGGTTCCATAGCCGCAGGCAGAACAGTTGAAACTGGAGCAGCAGCACGGCCAAGTGGACTGGGGACAGCAAGGAGTCATCAGGCCAGGTAGTCCTGAGGCATTGTCCTAGGGCTCAGGTCCTCCGAGAGAGAGAAAGAAAGAGAGAAAGAGAGAATTAGAGAGAGCATACTTAAATTCACACAGGACACCGGATAAGACAGGAGAAATACTCCAGATATAACAGACTGACCCTAGCCCCCCGACACATAAACTACTGCAGCACAAATACTGGAGGCTGAGACAGGAGGGGTCAGGAGACACTGTGGCCCCATCCGATGATACCCCCGGACAGGGCCAAACAGGCAGTATATAACCCCACCCACTTTGCCAAAGCACAGCCCCCACACCACTAGAGGGATATCTTCACCCACCAACTTACCATCCTGAGACAAGGCCGAGTATAGCCCACAAAGATCTCCTCCACGGCACAACCCAAGGGGGGGCGTCAACCCAGACAGGAAGACCACGTCAGTGACTCAACCCACTCAAGTGACGCACCCCTCCTAGGGACTGCATGGAAGAAAACCAGTAAGCCAGTGACTCAGCCCCTGTAATAGGGATAGAGGCAGAGAATCCCAGTGGAGAGAGGGGAACCGGCCAGGCAGAGACAGCAAGGGCGGTTCGTTGCTCCAGAGCCTTTCCGCTCACCTTCACACTCCTGGGCCAGACTACACTCAATCATAGGACCTACTGAAGAGATGAGTCTTCAGTAAAGACTTAAAGGTTGAGACCGAGTCTGCATCTCTCACATGGGTAGGCAGACCATTCCATAAAAATGGAGCTCTATAGGAGAAAGCCCTGCTTCCAGCTGTTTGCTTAGAAATTCTAGGGACAATTAGGAGGCCTGCGTCTTGTGACCGTAGCATACGTGTAGGTATGTAGGGAAGGACCAAATCGGAAAGATAGGTAGGAGCAAGCCCATGTAATGCTTTGTAGGTTAGCAGTAAAACATTGAAATCAGCACTTGCCTTAACAGGAAGCCAGTGTAGGGAGGCTAGCACTGGAGTAATATGATACAAATGTTGGGTTTAGTCAGGATTCTAGCAGCCGTATTCAGCACTAACTGAAGTTTATTAAGTGCTTTATCCGGGTAGCCGTAAAGTAGAGCATTGCAGTAGTCCAACCTAGAAGTAACAAAAGCATGGATTAATTTTTCTGCATCATTTTTGGACAGAACATTTCTGATTTTTGCAATGTTACATAAATGGAAAGAAGCTGTCCTTGAAACAGTCTTGATATGTTCGTCAAAAGAGAGATCAGGGTCCAGAGTAACGCAGAGGTCCTTCACAGTTTTATTTGAGACGACTGTACAACCATCAAGATTAACTGTCAGATTCAACAGAAGATCTCTTTGTTTCTTGGGACCTAGAACAAGCATCTCTGTTTTGTCCAAGTTTAAAAGTAGAAAGTTTGCAGCCATCCACTTCCTTATGTCTGAAACGCAGGCTTCCAGCGAGGACAATTTTGGGGCTTCACCATGTTTCATCGAAATGTACAGCTGTGTGTCATCCGCATAGTAGTGAAAGTTAACATTATGTTTTCGAATGACATCCCCAAGAGGTAAAATATATAGTGAAAACAATAGTGGTCCTGAAACGGAACCTTGAGGAACACCGAAATGTACAGTTGATTTGTCAGAGGACAAACCATCCACAGAGACAAACTGATATCTTTCCGACAGATAAGATCTAAACCAGGCCGGAACTTGTCCGTGTAGACCAATTTGGGTTTCCAATCTCTCCAAAAGAATGTGGTGATCAATGGTATCAAAAGCAGCACTAAGGTCTAGGAGCACGAGGACTGATGCAGAGCCTCGGTCTGACGCCATTAAAAGGTCATTTACCACCTTCACAAGTGCAGTCTCAGTGCTATGATGGGGTCTAAAACCAGACTGAAGCGTTTCATATACATTGTTTGTCTTCAGGAAGGCAGTGAGTTGCTGCGCAACAGCTTTTTCAAAAAGTTTTGAGAGGAATGGAAGATTCGATATAGGCCGATAGTTTTTTATATTTTCTAGGTCAAAGTTTGGCTTTTTCAAGAGAGGCTTTATTACTGCCTGTCTTGAACTAGTGGTTTGCTCATTACCAGATATACTACATCCATAACTAGTGGTTTCCTCATTACCAGATATACTACATCCATAACTAGTGGTTTCCTCATTACTAGATATACTACATCCATAACTAGTGGTTTCCTCATTACCAGATATACTACATCCATAACTAGTGGTTTCCTCATTACCAGATATTCTACATCCATAACTAGTGGTTTCCTCATTACCAGATATACTACATCCATAACTAGTGGTTTCCTCATTACCAGATATACTACATCCATAACTAGTGGTTTCCTCATTACCAGATATACTACATCCATAACTAGTGGTTTCCTCATTACCAGATATACTACATCCATAACTAGTGGTTTCCTCATTAGAATGGAGGAGTTTCTACAACCAAATTGCATGTGCATCACTGCAATTTTATCAAACACAGAAAGGGGCCTATATTGGAGGCCAAAAGTTGTCTGGCACACTGCTTAGGTCTTGACTGTCTTGTCAATTGTTGTACAACTTCATGGGTACTCTCTGGTCATCCCTTTTTACCTCAAATAAACAGTGGATTTCTGCTGTTGTGGGCATTTAACCATCTGTATGACTTTGTTGTTCACACAGGAGAGAGACGGGACTATCGTGGATCCTCTGGGGAGCCTCAACAACCTCATGATGCTGACGAGGCAGAGAAGAGTCTCTCCAGATCAGAACTCCTCAAGAAACACCTGCAGAGACCCACAGGGAAGAAATCTTACTTCTGCTCTGACTGTGGGAAAAGATTAAACTCCTCAGTAAAACTTAAAATACATCAAAGAATTCACACTGAAGAGAAACCTTTTGGCTGTACTCAATGTGGAAAGAGTTATGCCCTGTCAGGTCGCCTGATATCACATCAGAGAACACACACAGGAGAGAAACCTTTTAGCTGTAATCAATGTGGAAGGAGTTATGCCCTGTCAGGTAGCCTGATATCACATCAGAGAACACACACAAGAGAGACACCTTTTAGCTGTACTCAGTGTGGGAAGAGTTTTGTTCATTCTAGCTTTCTGAAGAGACACCAGATAACACACACAGGAGAGAAAGCTTTTAGCTGTAATCAATGTGGAAGGAGTTATAGAAAGTCAGCTAGCCTGAAATCACATCAGAGAACACACACAGGAGAGAAATCTTTTAGCTGTACTCAATGTGGGAAGAGTTTTTTTTCGTTCTAGCTGTCTGAATAGACACCAGAAAACACACACAGGAGAGAAACCTTTTGGCTGTAATCAATGTGGAAAGAGTTTTACCCAGTCAAGAAGCCTGATATCACATCAGAGAACACATACAACAGAGAAATGAGAGAAACCATATAGCTGTACTCAATGTTGGAAGAGTTTTATTTCATCTAGACAGCTGAAGATACACCATAGAACACACACAGGAGAGAATACTTTTAGCTGTGATCAATGTGGGAAGGGGTTTGTTAGTTCTAGTGGTCTGAAGGTACACCATAGAACACACAGGAGAGAAACCTCATAGCTGTGATCAATGTGGGAAGAGATACTCTGATAAACAATCTCTGATCAAACATCAGAAAATCCATGAAGGAGTTGTTTCATGATATCAATGATATGAAATGTAGAATGTTTTAACATTGTAGAAGGAGTATTTTAATGATGTCACAATGTAGAATGTTTTAACATTGTAGAAGGAGTATTTTAATGATGTCACAATGTAGAACCCTAAACGTTTGTCCCCTGTTCTATTGATTTCAACATGATATGGATATTAGCCTCAGGGGGAAAATCCAGGCTCTGAAATGGAAGAGTTACTATTTATGAGATTTAACAAAAAGTGACAAAAAAAATGTATTACACTTACCATGTTGGTGACCCACTTGAATCAAAATGCAACACTTCAAAATGTTTAGGTTGTCAATTTATCACAAACTGTTTCTACATATTGGTTAGTGATTTGGACACGTTAAAACTGTGTTTTGACATTGCACTATTCTCATTTAGCAAAATGTAATTGAAAAGACGTTGAAAATAAGACTAAAAGTCCAATATATGTTCGGTTGTAGTTGAAAGTGAAAGTTGAGAAGATGTCTTTTCTGGTCGTTTTTTCAATGACTTGAAAACAGCTTCATTTCAACGTACTTGCAGCCTATACACATGGACGCAGTATAATAAATTTGTCTATAATCAATTTTATTAACAATCCTACATCACTCCAGTATTTCTTTACAACATTCAAGTGCTAATTGTCTTTATTCCACTACTGAAGAAGAATGACTCAAATCACCTCATATTTTTTTTTAAATGTATGAAATGTAAACATTTTTTTTTTATGAAATAAATGATAAAACTGTGTTTTGACATCGGGGATATCCCATCTAGCAACATGTCATTGAAAAGACGTTGAAAATATGACTATGCAACCAAATATTTCATATTTACATTTCATGATCAGATTTAGTAATCGATTTATTGATGATATTTATTCATGCAACCAACTGACAATTTTTGGTACAATTATATTGACATTGTTGCCCTGCTTTTAAAATATCAGGGTTCATTCTCAGATGTGCCAACCCAAATGTACTAGAGCATGACATTGGGGACTGGGCCCCGATCCAACAACATGCCTATCTAGTGAACCCTGAAAAGAGAGAGAAGCTCTGCAGTGAGGTGGAAAGTTACTATGGATATTGCAGGAGTTTCCTCTTGAAATCAGACATGTCTGTGGTAAGGACAACTTGGTTGCTGATTGTCTCAAGGGTGGGCAGTCAAAAAGATTTGCGTTTAGCCAGTGTGTTGCCATGGATCACAATTTATTTTGACACGTTTTTCCGTGTTGGAGATGAGTTTTATCTCTTATTCTTTTCTGTATGTTTTTGAAACTGCACTGTTGGTTAGGGGCTCGTAAGTCAGCATTTCACTGTTAGGTCTACAGGTCTACTACACCTGTTGTATTCGGCGCAGGTGACTAATACAATTTGATTTGAGTTTATTTTTGGGTTCCTTCCAAGGGGACGAGAGTTCTAGAAGCTAGTGAGTTTTAGGAAGACGAGAGTTCTAGAAGCTTGTGAGTTTTAGGAAGATGAGAGTTCTAGAATCTAGTGAGTTTTAGGAAGATGAGAGTTCTAGAAGCTAGTGAGTTTTAGGAAGATGAGAGTTCTAGAAGCTAGTGAGTTTTAGGAAGATGAGAGTTCTAGAAGCTAGTGAGTTTTAGGAAGATGAGAGTTCTAGAAGCTAGTGAGTTTTAGGAAGATGAGAGTTCTAGAAGCTAGTGAGTTTTAGGAAGATGAGAGTTCTAGTAGCTAGTGGGGGAAAATATTTTTTTCTTGATGACAGCCAGTAGACACCATGTTTATATTGGTGAAGGTGAAGCATTGTAGTTGATTATAATGAGAAATGGAAGTTGTTTTGTGTTGGTGGTGAGCAAACTTGTCCATCAAAAATATAGGATATATTTGTTGTCTTAAGGGGGAAGGTGTTACAGGCTTTGGTTTTTCCATTAATGGTTTGAGGTTTGGATTTTAGCCCGTCTAGCTCGTTAGCCCGTCTAGCTCCGTCAGCACGTCCAGCTCGTTAGCACGTCTAGCTCGTTAGCCCGTCTAGCTCCGTTAGCACGTCTAGCTCGTTAGCACGTCTAGCTCGTTAGCCCGTCTAGCTCCGTCAGCACGTCTAGCTCGTTAGCACGTCTAGCTCCGTTAGCACGTCTAGCTCGTTAGCACGTCTAGCTCCGTCAGCACGTCTAGCTCGTTAGCACGTCTAGCCCGTCTAGCTCGTTAGCACGTCTAGCTCGTTAGCACGTCTAGCTCCGTCAGCACGTCTAGCTCGTTAGCCCGTCTAGCTCGTTAGCACGTCTAGCTCGTTAGCACGTAGGACGCACTGATTGGTGTCACCTCGTTAGTCAGTAGGTGTTACACCTGTGCTGGCTTGTCCATCTCGTTAGTGGGAAGGTGTTTCACCTGAGCTGGTCCAGGTTCTATTTAAGAGTGTCTGGCCCAGTGCTCCAGTTGTCTTGATACATGTGGAGAGTCTAATATATCTAGATACTAATCATCATGTTTGAATCTGAGAGTAAATAGAGCCGACTACACTCTAAAAATGAAGGGTTCAACTGGAGTTGTTGTCAGATCCCCTAAGAACCGTAGGGTTCTTGGTCAATGAAAAACAGACCCAAAAGGTTCTTCAAAGAACTTGTTAGAAGGTGGGTTCATCGAGGAACCTCCGTTGTTGCTGGACTTCTTCCGGGAACTTCGCAATTACAACTGAAAACGATGGTGACAAGTTTGGATGCGACAACATTTAAAAAGGTTAAGTTGGGTTGATGTTTGGCTCTGAATATGTCTCGAAATAATTTATTATAATAATATAACATACTAATAATGAATATCGAAGACAATGATGGTTTTCTGTGAATATCTTCCATAACGTTACTATAGTTAATGAACGTAAATAATAGAAAGCCGGGTTTGACCGTCGGCGTTGTATGAGCTACAGTACAGTACCGTTAGCTAGCTAGCTAACGTTATGTCCTAACTAGGCACAACTAGGTTTGGATTATTTCCTCAACTATATTCTTTCCCATATATTGTATATCGTTTTCATAAAGCCAACATGGCTTTACACTCATTAACGTAAGTTTCCAATCTAGAGCAGTTCTCACTTTTGTGATAATGAACTAGCTAACGTTAGTTAGTTAGTTAGTTAGTTAGTTAGTTAGTTAACGAAGCTAACTAAGGACGGTGACCTGTCCAGACGAGATGTTACAACGAACTGAATCGTCAATGGAGGTCTTCCTCTTTATATAGGCTGCTACAGCATGCAATACTATTAACTCACAAGGGGGCATAACGTTATATGGACAATACTATCCCATTTTGGAAACGTTACATGTACAATACTATCCCATTTTGGAAACGTTACATGTACAATACTATCCCATTTTGGAAACGTTACATGTCCGCCCCCTTGTGGAGGGAAATGAATATCTTAGATGGTAGCTGTAGATGGGATTCAAATGCATAATGGTATTAATACAGTGTCTAGACTACCTCTTTTGTATAAATGCCCTTCAGAATCCAAACACAGTATTGCCACGCAGCAAAATGTTGAGTATAATCTTTCAAGTCAGCCTGATAAAATATTGAACAATTTGAGTACAAAGATATCTTGAAATGTGATATTAGGGCTGTATGGCAGTACTGTTACTGTATGGCAGTACTGTATTGGCTAGTGCTTTCTCCAATATGTTCTTCCATTTTACATTATATTATTTGTCGATGCCATTTATCTTTCAATATTCATTTAAAAAAAAAATATATATATATATATATATATATATATATTAATACTTGTAAGACTATTCTTTGACACATTTTCTCTTCCTTTGAAATTCTTATAGGACAGAACATGGACACAATGCAATTGGGATCAAGAAGAAGGTACAGATATGTTGTAGGACAGCTGCATTTGAAGTGTACATTTAACCTACATAGCAGTCAATACAAACATAGAACATCACCCAAAACACCCAAAACAAACACTCCCTGCCACACCCTGACCAAACTACAATAACAAATAACCCCTTTTACTGGTCAGGACGTGACAGCACTGTTTTTCAGCCAGAGACAGCAGAGTCATCATTCACCATTTTGCCGCCTTCTGAGAGCCTATGGGAGCCGTAGGAAGTGTCACGTTACGGCAGAGATCCTCAGTTTTCAATAAAGAGAGTGTAGAAGGCCAAGAAATGGTCAGCGAGGGCACTTCCTGTAAGGAATCTTCTCAGGTTTTGGCCTGCCAAATGAGTTCTGTTATACTCACAGACACCATTCAAACAGTTTTAGAAACTTTAGGGTGTTTTCTATCCAAAGCTAATAATTATATGCATATTCTAGTTTCTGGGCAGGAGTAATAATCACATTAAATCGGGTACGTTTTTTATCCGGCCGTGAAAATACTGCCCCCTAGCCATAACAGGTTGTAGTTACAGTATACTACAATTAACTAATAGTATGTAGTATATACTCATTAAGTATGTAGTTACAGAATACTACAATTAACTAATAGTATGTAGTATATACTCATTAAGTATGTAGTTACAGTATACTACAATTAACTAATAGTATGTAGTATATACTCATTAAGTATCTAGTATACAGTATACTACAATTAACTAATAGTATGTAGTATATACTCATTAAGTATGTAGTTACAGAATACTACAATTAACTAATAGTATGTAGTATATACTCATTAAGTATGTAGTTACAGTATACTACAATTAACTAATAGTATGTAGTATATACTCATTAAGTAAGTTGTATACAGTATACTACAATTAACTAATAGTATGTAGTATATACTCATTAAGTATGTAGTTACAGTATACTACAATTAACTAATAGTATGTAGTATATACTCATTAAGTAAGTTGTATACAGTATGTTAGTATGGGTAGTCAAACACAGATATTCGCCTTTTTTCAATTGTTTTCAATGCCATTACATTAAAGGAGAAACATACCTACATTCAATAACATTTATACATTGTCTGAAACCTTTGTTTTAAACCCTTCTCAAAGTTGGTGCCTTGCTGGATTTGTATTTTTTTTAATTTTTTATTTATTTAACACTACTTGACTTTCCTTGTATTTATGGCAGTGTAGTTCCCTTCAGGGTCAGTCAACTTTGGTACAACATACTATAGGGAGTCGCGACTTCGGTTGAAGGATCTAAAATCACACCTGAAAAGGCCAATGAAATCCGCTCGGACTGGAAGTCCCGCCTTCCACAGGTGATGAGCGTCAGGCTGTGATTCATTCCTTCCATTATTCCGCTCTTCACCTCGGTGTGAACCGGAACAATTCATGCTACTAAAACATACAATTGGAACACGAGACTGTCTTACGTTGCTCCAACTAAACTGACCCTTAGTGGTAGAGTGTGATCAACCCCTGGACTTTGTGTGGTTCTCATAGTTTCCTAATCACAATGTCCTGGTTATAGCAATGAGTAAGATGGCTAAAAATGAGACCTAGGCAATGAAAGTTAAGACCGAGGTAAAGTTGGATTTATATTCACACATTCAGATATTCAACAGACATTGGCCAAAAGCCATTTAAAATGGTATAAATCAATAACTAATTCATTGATTATCACAGAAACATCAAACTAGATTTATTATATACATGTCTAGCATACTTTTACAACTTTTTTTAAACAAAAATTCCAGTTTAGATTTTATAGAAATACATAAATATATAAAATGCCATTTAAAAGTGGTATAAATCAATAACTAATTCACCATTTGTCACAGAACAAATAATAATAAAAAGTTCATTTGTGATATTTCTTTCCTTAATGCATTTGAGCCAATCAGTTGTGTTGTGACAAGGTAGGGTTTTCTCACTTTCTAGTAGGCTTATATTGAACATATGGCAAATAGGAGTGGCGATGTCGTCCTCTATTATCCTCAGTCATTTTTCCATCCAAGTTGTCAGACCCCGGTGGCCTGAAAAAGAAAAGGAGAACCTCACGCTCCAGGAGCTCAGATGCAATAATTTAATAACCTAATAACCAACGTTTCCACAGACAAGCTGTCTTCATCACGGTATAATGACAAACACTGCAGGTAACTGGTTTATATTGTGTCAAAGGACACACACAGGTGTCTGTAATCATGTCTGAGTGTGGCCTGATATCATTGGTTCATTTACAGATATAAATAGAACATATGAAAACATAAATGGATAGCATACGATCATAGATACAATTTGGCTATGTAGACCTACAAACATTTACAATGAATAGCAATATTACAATAATGGATACATAGACCTCCAAACATTTACAATGAATAGCAATATTACAATAATGGATACATAGACCTCCAAACATTTACAATGAATAGCAATATTACAATAATGGATACATAGACCTGCAAACATTTACAATGAATAGCAATATTACAATAATGGATACATAGACCTCCAAACATTTACAATGAATAGCAATATTACAATAATGGATACATAGACCTCCAAACATTTACAATGAATAGCAATATTACAATAATGGATACATAGACCTCCAAACATTTACAATGAATAGCAATATTACAATAATGGATACATAGACCTGCAAACATTTACAATGAATAGCAATATTACAATAATGGATACATAGACCTCCAAACATTTACAATGAATAGCAATATTACAATAATGGATACATAGACCTCCAAACATTTACAATGAATAGCAATATTACAATAATGGATACATAGACCTCCAAACATTTACAATGAATAGCAATATTACAATAATGGATACATAGACCTCCAAACATTTACAATGAATAGCAATATTACAATAATGGATACATAGACCTCCAAACATTTACAATGAATAGCAATATTACAATAATGGATACATAGACCTCCAAACATTTACAATGAATAGCAATATTACAATAATGGATACATAGACCTCCAAACATTTACAATGAATAGCAATATTACAATAATGGATACATAGACCTCCAAACATTTACAATGAATAGCAATATTACAATAATGGATACATAGACCTCCAAACATTTACAATGAATAGCAATATTACAATAATGGATACATAGACCTGCAAAGATTTACAATGAATAGCAATATTACAATAATGGATACATAGACCTCCAAACATTTACAATGAATAGCAATATTACAATAATGGCTACGTTGAGACAGACGGGAGCAAAGGTCTTTAAATTAAAGATCCAGACAGCCTCTTGTTTTTAACAATAAATTGTCGAGGTCACCCCCTCTCCTAGGGAGGGTGACGTGTTCGATGCCGATATAATGTAGGGACGAAATCAAGGAGTTCGCTTCCAAAAAGATTTTACCACAAGGACAAATGAAAAGATAAATAACTGCCTTAGTGGTGCACCTGATAACACCTGTGATTGGGATCTGTTTCCCTGTTTGGGGGTGTTTGAAGGATCTACATTTGTAAGTGCCATTGCATTGAGCGCAGTGACCAAATTAATGAATGAATATGAAACTGCCTTAAATACAGATGTGAATGATAGTATGTTTTAAATTCTCACTTAAAATATGCATTGCTCTATTTGAACGTCTCAATATAATATTATTATTTCATGAAAGGAATGAAAAATAAATTTGTGTGCAACAACAACAAAAAACGTATCTTAACTACGTTTCCCTCCAGTCAGCAGACGGCGATGTGCGTCTTTCAGGTGATGCTGCAGCGTGACGCAGAAACATTTAGACTGTTTCTGTGCATATTTGCCTCTGTGTTTTAAATATACTTCTGACATCTAGTTAATTGCCCCCATTTACATGTTATAGGTACATTGTTAGTCAACTAGCTGGCTTGATAAGTTAGCCTAGCACTAAACTAGTCGCTCATGCTAACTAGCTAGCTAGCTAACATGCCCGAACATGAGCTCCCTAAACTACTCCCCTACTGTTAAAGAAGAGGAGGTCTGCTGGACGGAGAAAGAAGCTCTGGGGCTGAACATTGTCGTGAAAGAGGAGAAGGAAGAGGAGGCTGTTACAGTAAAAGAAGAGGAGGATGCTGTTTTTGGAATGAAGGAGGAGAAAGAGGGAGAGATTACTGTCATATTGACAGAGGAGTCAGGAGATCTGATTACCATCAGTAAGTACTGTCTTAAAAACGGGCTCTAACTGTCCAACAATTTTAAACGAATGTGTTGTTTTAAAGCAGCATGCTACTAAAATTCTATACTTGAAAATGTTGTTCTGTACTATAGCAATTTATGTTATAATATAATGTTAAAGCTACATTTTAAAATGGGTGATTAAAGCCCTGAATGCTGATTGGCTGACAGCTGTGGTATATCAGGCCGTATACCATGGGTATGACAAAACATGCATTTTTACTGTTCTGATTACATTGGTAACCAGTTTATAATTGCAATAAGCCACCTCTGGTTTGTGATATATGGCCAATATACCACGGCTAAGGGCTGTATCCAGGTACTCTGTGTTGCGTCGTGCATAAGGACAGTCTTTAACCGTGCTATATTGGCCATATACCACACTTCCTCTGGTCTTATTGCTTAACTGTGACATGTGTATACCATCAGAGTCCCTCCCACCACAAAATAACAACTTAATTGTCTCACAGAATGGCAAACAAGTTATAAATGAAACTTTTGACGTGTGTCTATTGTAGGCCTTGTGTAGAGTGTGTATACCAACAAAAAGCAGATTTCTAAATAATGTTGGAGAAATACATAAAATAAGATGCATTATTGACATGAAATGGACATGTGTTATGGGGAGACTGAACATATTAGCAAAAGGACAAGCGTTTTGGGGAGACTGAACATATTAGCAAACGTTTGTAAGTCTACAAAAAAACATAAAATAAAATAGCCATTTCAAGGAAAGGCTGAACTAAAGAATTATCATTTAGAAAGTATGGTAATTATTACTTTAGAGATGAAGTGGGACACCAACAAAATGTTATTTACATTGGATCAAATACAGCCTATAACATGACATTATCTATTATTATAGAGCTCTGATCAGCCTATAACATGACATTATCTATTATTATAGAGCTCTGATCAGCCTATAAACATGACATTATCTATTATTATAGAGCTCTGATCAGCCTATAACATGACATTATCTATTATTATAGAGCTCTGTTCAGCCTATAACATGACATTATCTATTATTATAGAGCTCTGATCAGCCTATAACATGATCTATTATTATAGAGCTCTGATCAGCCTATAACATGACATTATCTATTATTATAGAGCTCTGATCAGCCTATAACATGACATTATCTATTATTATAGAGCTCTGTTCAGCCTATAACATGACATTATCTATTATTATAGAGCTCTGATCAGCCTATAAACATTATCTATTATTATAGAGCTCTGATCAGCCTATAAACATGACATTATCTATTATTATAGAGCTCTGATCAGCCTATAACATGACATTATCTATTATTATAGAGCTCTGTTCAGCCTATAAACATGATCTATTATTATAGAGCTCTGATCAGCCTATAACATGACATTATCTATTATTATAGAGCTCTGATCAGCCTATAACATGACATTATCTATTATTATAGAGCTCTGATCAGCCTATAACATGACATTATCTATTATTATAGAGCTCTGATCAGCCTATAAACATGACATTATGTATTATTATAGAGCTCTGATCAGCCTATAACATGACATGATCTATTATTATAGAGCTCTGTTCAGCCTATAAACATGACATTATCTATTATTATAGAGCTCTGATCAGCCTATAACATGATCTATTATTATAGAGCTCTGATCAGCCTATAACATGATCTATTATTATAGAGCTCTGATCAGCCTATAACATGACATTATCTATTATTATAGAGCTCTGATCAGCCTATAACATGATCTATTATTATAGAGCTCTGATCAGCCTATAACATGACATTATCTATTATTATAGAGCTCTGATCAGCCTATAACATGACATTATCTATTATTATAGAGCTCTGTTCAGCCTATAACATGACATTATCTATTATTATAGAGCTCTGATCAGCCTATAACATGACATTATCTATTATTATAGAGCTCTGATCAGCCTATAAACATGATCTATTATTATAGAGCTCTGATCAGCCTATAAACATGACATTATCTATTATTATAGAGCTCTGCTCAGCCTATAACATGACATTATCTATTATTATAGAGCTCTGATCAGCCTATAACATGACATTATCTATTATTAAAGAGCTCTGTTCAGCCTATAAACATGACATTATCTATTATTATAGAGCTCTGATCAGCCTATAAACATTATCTATTATTATAGAGCTCTGATCAGCCTATAAACATGACATTATCTATTATTATAGAGCTCTGATCAGCCTATAACATGACATTATCTATTATTATAGAGCTCTGATCAGCCTATAACATGACATTATCTATTATTATAGAGCTCTGTTCAGCCTATAAACATGACATTATCTATTATTATAGAGCTCTGTTCAGCCTATAAACATGACATTATCTATTATTATAGAGCTCTGTTCAGCCTATAACATGACATTATCTATTATTATAGAGCTCTGTTCAGCCTATAAACATGACATTATCTATTATTATAGAGCTCTGATCAGCCTATAAACATTATCTATTATTATAGAGCTCTGATCAGCCTATAAACATGGCATTATCTATTATTATAGAGCTCTGATCAGCCTATAAACATGATCTATTATTATAGAGCTCTGATCAACCTGTAAACATGACATTATCTATTATTATAGAGCTCTGCTCAGCCTGTAAACATGATCTATTATTATAGAGCTCTGCTCAGCCTATAAACATGACATTATTTATTATTATAGAGCTCTGATCAGCCTATAACATGACATTATCTATTATTAAAGAGCTCTGTTCAGCCTATAAACATGACATTATCTATTATTATAGAGCTCTGATCAGCCTATAAACATTATCTATTATTATAGAGCTCTGATCAGCCTATAAACATGACATTATCTATTATTATAGAGCTCTGATCAGCCTATAACATGACATTATCTATTATTATAGAGCTCTGATCAGCCTATAACATGACATTATCTATTATTATAGAGCTCTGTTCAGCCTATAAACATGACATTATCTATTATTATAGAGCTCTGTTCAGCCTATAAACATGACATTATCTATTATTATAGAGCTCTGTTCAGCCTATAACATGACATTATCTATTATTATAGAGCTCTGTTCAGCCTATAAACATGACATTATCTATTATTATAGAGCTCTGATCAGCCTATAAACATTATCTATTATTATAGAGCTCTGATCAGCCTATAAACATGGCATTATCTATTATTATAGAGCTCTGATCAGCCTATAAACATGATCTATTATTATAGAGCTCTGATCAACCTGTAAACATGACATTATCTATTATTATAGAGCTCTGCTCAGCCTGTAAACATGATCTATTATTATAGAGCTCTGCTCAGCCTATAAACATGACATTATTTATTATTATAGAGCTCTGATCAGCCTGTAAACATGACATTATCTATTATTATAGAGCTCTGATCAGCCTATAAACATTATCTATTATTATAGAGCTCTGCTCAGCCTATAAACATGACATTATCTATTATTATAGAGCTCTGATCAGCCTATAAACATGATCTATTATTATAGAGCTCTGCTCAGCCTGTAAACATGACATTATCTATTATTATAGAGCTCTGCTCAGCCTATAAACATGATCTATTATTATAGAGCTCTGCTCAGCCTATAAACATGACATTATCTATTATTATAGAGCTCTGTTCAGCCTATAAACATGATCTATTATTATAGAGCTCTGCTCAGCCTATAAACATGACATTATCTATTATTATAGAGCTCTGCTCAGCCTATAAACATGACATTATCTAATATTATTGAGCTCTGATCAGCCTATAAACATGACATTATCTATTATTATAGAGCTCTGCTCAGCCTGTAAACATGACATTATCTATTATTATAGAGCTCTGCTCAGCCTATAAACATGATCTATTATTATAGAGCTCTGCTCAGCCTATAAACATGACATTATCTATTATTATAGAGCTCTGTTCAGCCTATAAACATGATCTATTATTATAGAGCTCTGCTCAGCCTATAAACATGACATTATCTATTATTATAGAGCTCTGCTCAGCCTATAAACATTATCTATTATTATAGAGCTCTGCTCAGCCTATAAACATGACATTATCTATTATTATAGAGCTCTGTTCAGCCTATAAACATGATCTATTATTATAGAGCTCTGCTCAGCCTATAAACATGACATTATTTATTATTATAGAGCTCTGATCAGCCTGTAAACATGACATTATCTATTATTATAGAGCTCTGTTCAGCCTATAAACATGACATTATCTATTATTATAGAGCTGTGCTCAGCCTGTAAACATGACATTATCTATTATTATAGAGCTCTGTTAAGCCTAAAATACGACATTATCTATTATTATAGAGCTCTGCTCAGCCTGTAAACATGACATTATCTATTATTATAGAGCTCTGCTCAGCCTATAAACATGATCTATTATTATAGAGCTCTGCTCAGCCTATAAACATGACATTATCTATTATTATAGAGCTCTGTTCAGCCTATAAACATGATCTATTATTATAGAGCTCTGCTCAGCCTATAAACATGACATTATTTATTATTATAGAGCTCTGATCAGCCTGTAAACATGACATTATCTATTATTATAGAGCTCTGTTCAGCCTATAAACATGACATTATCTATTATTATAGAGCTGTGCTCAGCCTGTAAACATGACATTATCTATTATTATAGAGCTCTGTTAAGCCTAAAATACGACATTATCTATTATTATAGAGCTCTGCTCAGCCTGTAAACATGACATTATCTATTATTATAGAGCTCTGCTCAGCCTATAAACATGACATTATCTAATATTATTGAGCTCTGATCAGCCTATAAACATGACATTATCTATTATTATAGAGCTCTGCTCAGCCTGTAAACATGACATTATCTATTATTATACAGCTCTGCTCAGCCTATAAACATGATCTATTATTATACAGCTCTGCTCAGCCTATAAACATGACATTATCTATTATTATAGAGCTCTGCTCAGCCTAAAATACGACATTATGTAGCCTGGCAGGTAGGAGCCAGTAACCGAAAGGTTGCTGGATCAAATCCCCGAGCTGACAAGGTAAAAACGCTGTCATTCTGCCCCTGAGCAAGGAAGTTAACCCACTGTTCCCTGGCTGCCGATGACGTGGATGTCTATTAAGGCAGCCCCCCACACCTCTCTGATTCAGAGGGGTTGGGTTAAATACGGGACACACATTTCAGTTGAATCCATTCAGTTGACTAGGTATCCCCCTTTCCCTATTGTAGAGCTCTGCTCAGCCTATAAACATGTGAGAAAGATTAGATTTTATGTTCTACATTATTATTATTATTAGGGCGGCCACCAAGTTTTTATTAAATTATGTAATGTTCTGAAAACTGACTTCAGGTTTTTGAGGAATCTAGCCTCACAGGAAGACAGTTTTATTTTATGGAGGTTTAATTCAGTTCTCTGTTTAATATTTAACTAAATACTCTGTTTGTCTTTGGTAGGAGAGGGACCAGACTCTCACTCTGACAGCGGGGAGACTCCTTCAGGGGAACCAGACCCAGAGACGCCCAAACCAGCGAGACAACACCACTGTTCCCAGTGTGGAAAGCGTTTTAAGTGGTTAAGGAACCTGAAAGTACATGAGAGAATACAGGAGAAAACCCTTACGAATGCTCCCACTGTGGAAAGAGTTTTACCAAGTTAGGGAACCTAAAAGAGCATGAGAGGACACACACAAGAGAAAAGAGTTTCCAATGTTCCCAGTGTGGAAAGAGGTTTACCCAGTTACGGTACCTGAAACAACATGAAGAAATACACACAGAAGATAGGAAGACCTACCACTGCTCTCAGTGTGGAAAGATATTTACTGGGTTAGGGAACCTGGAAATACATATGAGAAGACACTCTGGAGAGAAGCCGTACCACTGTTCCCACTGTGTAAAGAGTTTTACTCAGTTAGGGAGCCTGAAACCACATGAGAGGGGACACACTGGAGAGAAGCCTTATCACTGTTCCCACTGTGGAAGGAATTTTAGGTGGTATGCGAGCCTGAAGGAGCATGAGAGAATACACACAGGAGAAAAGCCTTACCACTGTTCCAATAGTGAAAATAGTTTTACCCATCGAGGGAGCCTGAAAGCGCATGAGAGAATACACTCAGGAGAAAAGCCTTACAAATGTTCCCGATGTGAAAAGAGTTTTACCCGGTTAGGGAGCCTGAAAAAGCATGAGAGAACACACACAGGAGAAAAGCCTTTCCAACATACTAATACACAGGAGGAGAAGACATACCACTGCTCTCATTGTGAAAAGACATTTTCCCAGTCAGAGGACCTGAAATCACATGAGAGAATAGAGGCTGTGTTCTGACTTATGTTTTTGATTGAGAAATTGTGTTTTTGTTCATTCTACATTAAATAATATTGTATGAATGAAATCATACTGAAAAATAGGTCTACATGTTTTTCCCAGCTCAAGACATGATCATGTCGAAAATCGGATTAAAAGAGTAAAAAAAAATGTTTTGATTATGAACTTAAGATTGATTGAATGCAAGTGTAAACCCCTAAATGTTGTTCACTATATCATTGGGATATTTCAAACATGTTAATTATTAAATAGATTGATATTAGTATTTCTTCATTCAGATTGCCATTGTAAATGCGTATTGGTTCTCAATTGACATATCTGATTAAATAAATGTGAAATAAAGTAAATGCCATATTATTTTTGGGAAGTCTATTTGGTTCTATGTTGGGACTATAAGAATATTTTGAAGATAAATACACAAGGCAGAGTACGAGAGAGACAGAGGACGAGAGGTCAGTACAGTACTAACAACCAATGGAAATAGTGTTTTTTCCTGTAATAGGGAGTTATTGATCAGTGGTTCAGCAACATGGGAGGATGTAGATGTACACTACCGTTCAACAGTTTGGGGTCACTTAGAAATAACCTTGTTTTTAAAAGAAAGCCATTTTTTGTCCATTAAAATAACATCAAATTGATCTGAAATACAGTGTAGACATTGTTAATGTTGTAAATGACTATTGTAGCTGGAAACAGATGATTATTAATGGAATATCTACATAGGCGTACAGAGGCCCATTATCAGCAACCATCACTCCTGTGTTCCTATGGCACGTTGTGTTAGTTAATCCAAGTTTATCATTTTAAAAGGCTAATTGATCATTAGAAAACCCTTTTACAATTATGTTAGCACAGCTGAAAACTGTTGTTATGATTAAAAAAGCAATAAAACTGGTCTGCTTTAGACTAGTTGAGTATCTGGAGCATCAATGTAACCTCTCAAATTCATAGACAGGTGTCGCGTCTATTTTTACCCAAAAGTAGTTTTTTACCCGGAGACTGTAGTGCTACTTTCTCAAAATGAACATAAATGCTGTAGGGGGAGGGTTCTGGTGTTTTACCAGGAGACTGGGGCCGATCCCCATTTAGGAATGTATGTCTTGCTTCCGCACACTCTGCATGTGTTGATACCTGGCTGAAAACCCTCACAATTGTTGGCCAACAGATTTTGTCATGGAGTTTTCATTCAATAGGGTTTAGAGTACATTTCATCTTAAGCCATTGTTTTAAATACGGTAATACCTTTAATTAGAATGTTGTGCCTTTAAATACCTTTTCATTCTCATTTTGTTGACGGACTCAATAGAATACACGGAGTCAGAAACTAGGGATCAATTCAAGAAAGTCATCATTCGTCTCTGTTTCAACACCAACTGGTAGATTTAAAAATACTCTGATCTTGTAGATTATTTAGGTACATTTTAGGGTTAGGAAAGTATGTATGAATCATAAAAACAATAGTCCTATAAATCTACCCTAATTCTTACTAATCATGGAAGTTTCAGACCCTTAACTCAGTACTTTGTTGAAACACCTTTGGCAGCGATTACAGCCTTGAGTCTTCTTGGGTATGACGCTAGAAGCTTGGCACAACTGTATTTGGGGAGTTTCTCCCATTCTTCTCTGCAGATCCTCTCAAGCTCTGTCAGGTTGGATGGGGAGCATCGCTGCACAACTATTTTCAGGTCTCTCCAGAGATGTTTGATCGGGTTCAAGTCCGGGCTCTGGCTGGACCACTCAAGGACAACAGTGCAATAATATGTAACAACTTCACAACAAATACACACATCTAAAGTAAAGGAATGGAATTAAGAATATATAAATATTTGGACGAGCAATGTCAGAGTGGCATAGACTAAAATACAGTAGAATAGGATAGAATACAGTATATACATATGAGATGAGTAATACATAGACTAAGATACAGTAGAATAGGATAGAATACAGTATATACATATGAGATGAGTAATACATAGACAGATACAGTAGAATAGGATAGAACCTAGTCTGTTCATTATATACTTCTACATTATGTATTGTTACACCATGTAGGAGCAGTATAGACCTAGTCTGTTCATTATATACATCTACATGATGTATTGTTACACCATGTAGGAGCAGTATAGACCTAGTCTGTTCATTATATACATCTACATGATGTATTGTTACACCATGTAGGAGCAGTATAGACCTAGTCTGTTCATTATATACATCTACATGATGAATTGTTACACCATGTAGGAGCAGTATAGACCTAGTCTGTTCATTATATACATCTACATGATGTATTGTTACACCAACACAAAAAAAGGAAATTATATTATTTTATACTAATACAATTGCTCAGAGAAAGAGATTTAGTTTAAAATGTAATTCTCAAAAGGTTGGGGTCTGAATTATTGCCTCCCATGTTTTCAATACTCCAGCACCCTCCCCTTGGGAGGATAACGACACTGAAATGTTTAATGAGATTAGAGAACACATTGGGTGGGATCTTAGACCCTTCCTCCATACAGAATCTCTCCAGGTCTTTGATTTATTTAGTCTGTCTTATGGACTGCCCTGTTCAATTCAAACCACAGGTTTTCAATGGAGTTCAAGTCCGAAGACTGAGATGGCCATTGAAAATGTTGATTTGTGTGCCCAATTAACCATTTCTTTGTGGATGTTGATGTGTCTTGCTGGAAGATCCACTTATGGCCAAGTTTCAGCCTCCTAGCAGAGAGGTAACCAGGTTTTGGGCTAAAATATCCTGGTAGTGGGTAAAGTTTATTTATTTATTTTATACAGTAATTTTTGCTCATCTTTATCAAGGATATCAATAACTAGGTGCTTATTTTGATATCTAGTTATTTGACCGAATCAGAAATACAGATGTGGAGTAGAGGTTAAATTTGTTTAAAATTCTCATAGAAAATCTGAACTAATCAAATAACACTTGTTGCTCTTTGTAAGTGTTGATATAATAGTGTTATTTAATAGAGAGGAAAAAAACGTTTCCCTAAACTGCTTTATAATATTATAATTCAATGAAGAATAAAAATAGTTTTCCCTCCTCAACTGCGTTTCCTCCCTCCAGACAGCAGATGGCGATATGTGTCTTTCAGGCGATGTTTCTAGTGTGACGTATAATCTAGTGGACGGAACGCTTCTTCAACAACTGCAGCCACCTCGGTAGCTCGCTAGCCGACAAAGTCGGAACATTCAAGTTCTTTAGACAATTTCGTGGTTTATTTGCTACTATGATTTAAACATACTTATGTGGAAACAACTAGCTACCCCATTTAATTTAATATTTACGCTGTAAGTCAACTAGCTGGCTGGTTAAGTTAGCACTAGTCTAGTCGCTAATGCTAACTAGCTGTTATCCCCGACCATGAGTTCACTAAGCTACTCTCCTGCTAAAGATGAGGTCTGCTGGACGGAGAAAGAAGGACTGTGGCTGAACGTTGTCGTGAAAGAGGAGGATGTCACACTACAAAGACAAGTACAGGGTGAAGCTGTTACCGTGAAAGAAGAAGAGAAAGACGTTTCAGTTAAAGAAGAGGAAGACGCGTTCAGAGTGAAAGAGGAGGATGTTACAGTGAAAGAAGAGTAGGAAGATGCAGTCTTTGGAGTGGAGGATGAAGAGGGGGAGATTACTGTCACATTAGAGGAGGACGAAGAAGAGAAGACTGGAGAACTGATTAACACCAGTAAATACAGTGAGTACTATCTTATAAAACAGGGACATTGATCTGATTAACACCAGTAAATACAGTGAGTACTATCTAATAAAACAGAGACATTGATCTGATTAACACCAGTAAATACAGTGAGTACTATCTAATAAAACAGAGACATTGATCTGATTAACACCAGTAAATACAGTGAGTACTATCTAATAAAACAGGGACATTGATCTGATTTACACCAGTAAATACAGTGAGTACTATCTAATAAAACAGGGACACAAACTCTGCAGTTGTTGAACTAATGTGTGATTTTTAAAAGAGCATTCTACACTTGAATATGTTTTTGTACTGTATGAATTGTCCATGTAAAAAACTTTGCCCGTTGAAAAGTGATATAATAATAAATGAAAACTTAACTTTATTGACAACACCCAAATGGATACTGTCATTAACGCGGTTCTTCAATAATTACACATAATACTTAATACTGTAGCTGTTTAGTTAGTCACATGTTCAACTATCATCAGCTGATACAGGAAATCATTTTCTGAATGACAGTCACATGACAAACATCGCATTTACATTTTAGTCATTTAGCAGACGCTCTTATCCAGAGCGACTTACAGTAGTGAATGCATACATTTCATACATTTTATTTTGTAATTTTTTTTCCGTACTGGTCCCCCGTGGGAATCGAACCCACAACCCTGGCATTGCAAACACCATGCTCTACCATCTGAGCCACACGGGACACACGGCATGCAACAACAACCAAAGTGCTTCTTCATTCATTACTCTGGTAAAGACAGTTATGCCGTGCTCCACGTTGGATCCAACATCCCTAACAAATTGATGTTTATAATGTGTTATTGTCTGCCTGATTTACAGTAGGGTCTCGTTAGTCTGGACACAGAGATACTTTGCTCATAATGTGTAGAGAACTGTTCCTTGATGGATAGGCTATTGTACAACACACAGAGCTATTTTCCTATATTCAGGACATTTAGAATGACAACACATTACAGAGTAGCCTAGTGGGATTATTCACAAAATTATCTGGTGATCAGGTTATGAAATGTCACAACAGACATTTTAGTTTCCATGTTTCACTTGAAATATTTAATATATAGTCCTAGGTCTATGTTGTTGTTAGGTGAAGTTATGGGTCCTACAGTAGGTCTATGTTGTTATTAGGTGATGTTATGGGTCCTACAGCAGGTCTATGTTGTTGTTAGGTGAAGCTATGGGCCAATTTGTTAAACACTTGGTGTACAAACCCTTATTGTCAGCTTGATGGCAAAGCTAGCCAAAGAGCATTTTACTAGTTGAAGTGTTTTTTTTAAGTATAAAGCATTTTATTTGCGACAATAACACAAACATATTAAGCAGGAGATTCAAGCGAGTCTTACAGTTATAATCCAAAAGTAATGTGAAATGCACTCATAATCAACCTGTAAATGGAGGCTATATTTGCTGTCAGCCTATGAGAACTCCCCTGAGTTTCCCCCACGGTGGTGAATTAGTGAATAGACACAGAGCTTAATGTGAGTTTCCTTGAGTAGCACTCCTGATCTTGTCCTGATCTTGCGCTCTAATATTCAGAATGCTTTGTGAAAAACTAAAATCTTTGTTCACTATTTTTGCTCCATGCAGATATTCTACATCCATAACTAGCGGTTTCCTCATTAGCAGATATTCTACATCCATAACTAGCGGTTTCCTCATTACCAGATATTCTACATCCCTCATTACCAGATATACTACATCCCTCATTACCAGATATACTACATCCCTCATTACCAGATATACTACATCCCTCATTACCAGATATACTACATCCCTCATTACCAGATATACTACATCCCTCATTACCAGATATACTACATCCCTCATTACCAGATATACTACATCCCTCATTACCAGATATACTACATCCCTCATTACCAGATATACTACATCCCTCATTACCAGATATACTACATCCCTCATTACCAGATATACTACATCCCTCATTACCAGATATACTACATCCCTCATTACCAGATATACTACATCCCTCATTACCAGATATACTACATCCCTCATTACCAGATATACTACATCCCTCATTACCAGATATACTACATCCCTCATTACCAGATATACTACATCCCTCATTACCAGATATACTACATCCCTCATTACCAGATATACTACATCCCTCATTACCAGATATACTACATCCCTCATTACCAGATATACTACATCCGTAACTAGCGGTTTCCTCATTACCAGATATACTACATCCGTAACTAGCGGTTTCCTCATTACCAGATATACTACATCCGTAACTAGCGGTTTCCTCATTACCAGATATACTACATCCGTAACTAGCGGTTTCCTCATTAGCAGATATACTACATCCGTAACTAGCGGTTTCCTCATTAGCAGATATACTACATCCGTAACTAGCGGTTTCCTCATTAGCAGATATACTACATCCGTAACTAGCGGTTTCCTCATTAGCAGATATACTACATCCGTAACTAGCGGTTTCCTCATTAGCAGATATACTACATCCGTAACTAGCGGTTTCCTCATTACCAGATATACTACATCCGTAACTAGCGGTTTCCTCATTAGCAGGGAGGTGTTTGCCCTCGTGCTGCAATTTTAGCAAACACAGAAAGGGGCCTATATTGGAGACCAAAAGTCGTCTGGCACACTGCTTAGAGTTTCAACAACTTTACTAACTTACTTCTAGTTTCCACTAATGTGAAAACAAGACAAAATGCCTTTTTGCTAATTTGACTGTCTTAATTGTCAAATAATTTAACTTCTCAGGGCTGCGTCCACCAGCGGGGTACAGCCAGTGAAATATCAGATTCAAAACAAAATGTCATAATTCAACTTTGTCAAACATACAACTATTTTACACCATTTTAAAGATACACTTCTCCTTGATGTAACCACATTGTCCGATTTCAAAAAGGCTTACAGCGCATTGTCTTGGCCAGTTGTAAATGAGAACTTGTTGACTGGCCTGGTGAAGTGCGGTTCTTCAATAATTACACATAATTCATAATACTGTAGCAAACATTATATTAAACAGGACATTCAAACGAGCCTTACAATTATAATCCAAAATAGTGTGAAATGAACTCATATGCAACCTGGAAATGGAGGTTACTCCCCTGAGTTTTCCAACATTCGCTGTTACGAGTCTAGGGGTATGATTCTTGCTTGGGGTGCGAGAGGTCCTGGGTTCAAATTCCGGATGAGCCCCCACTTATGTTACGAATCCCTTTGGCCCAGCGGTCTGGGGGGGGGGTTGGGGGGCGGATGGATACGAGACCCGTAACATAAATCATGCAAATTATAATCGTGACAAGTAACAGTGAGAACCAAAAACCACAGACAACTGAAATCTACCGTCAAACTCAAAAGGTTTATTTTAAACACACGGTAAAGGGGTGTGAGAAAAGGGGCTGAGTTGGACCCAAGCAAAGAAACAATAATCAAAAACACCCCTAAGTTAGACTGGCCTATTTCCACAACAACTAGCTAACTAAACAAAAATACAGAGGGTTGTCCGCCCAGTTCTAACTAGGGTACTTAGACACAGTATTCCTACGGGTAATGTATGCCCATGGGCGACTTGTCTTGGTACCCCCTTTTCTCACCAAACAAACAGTCAACACTTTGACAAAACAATACTCACAGGTGGGCTGGACAAAGTGACATGTAGTTTCAAAACAAAAGAGATCAACACACAGCGAGAGAGAATGAACACAAAGATTGATCTGGGGAGAAAACAACTGACTGGGTTTTTAAACCAAGGGAAAGGGGCTGTGATAGGTTGAGGGAAAAGGAATAGGTGTCTTCTGATTGATGACTGATTGGGGAGTGATGATTATCACCTGTGAGGAGAGAAGGAGAGAAAAGAAACACACACACAGGATACCTGTATCCGTAACATTCGCATTCAGAATACATTGTGAAAAACTAAAATCTTTGCTCACCATTTTTGCTCCAGGCAGATATAGTACATCCATAACTATCGGTTTCCTCATTAGCAGGGAGGAGTTTCTGCAATCAAATTGCCCTCGTGCCACAATTTTAGCAAACACAGAAAGGGGCCTATATTGGAGACCAAAAGTCGTCTGGCACACTGCTTAGAGTTTCAACAACATGAATAACTTATTTCTAGCCTACAATCATCAATGTTACTACTAATGTGAAAACAAGACAAAATATGACTATTCTTACTCATTTTAAGACAAATGTCAAGTAATCATTACATTCATTACAGACGTCAATTGTTGTCCAACATCATGGCTACGCTGTTGGCATCACCTTTTAGAGTGGATTTCTGCTGTTGTGGGCCTTTAATCATCTGTCTGACTTTGTTGTTCACACAGGAGAGAAACTTCACTATTGTGGATCCTCTGGGAAGCCTCAACAACCTCATGATGCTGAAGAGGCAGAGAAGAGTCTCTCCACATCAGAACACCTCAAGAAACACCTGCAGAGATCCACAGGGAAGAGAACTCACTGCTGCTCTGACTGTGGGAAGAGATTTACTTCCTCATCAGGCATTAAAATTCATCAGAGAACACACACAGGAGAGAAACCCTATAGCTGTGATCAATGTGGGAAGAGTTTTAGTCAATCTAGCTATCTGACAATGCACCAGAGAACGCACACAGGAGATAAACCTTATAGCTGTGATCAATGTGGAAAGAGTTTTAGTCAATCTAGCTATCTGACAATGCACCAGAGAACGCACACAGGAGATAAACCTTATAGCTGTAATCAATGTGGGAAGAGTTTTGTTTCATCTAGCGGTCTGACAGTACACAAGAGAATACACACAGGAGAGAAATCTTATAGCTGTGGTCAATGTGGGAAGAGTTTTGGTCAATCTGGCCATCTGATATCACACCAGAAAACACACACAGGAGAGAAATCTTATAGCTGTGGTCAATGTGGGAAGAGGTTTGCTGCATCTAGCACTCTGACTCAACACCAGAGAACACACACAGGAGAGAAATCTTATAGCTGTGGTCAATGTGGGAAGAGGTTTGCTGCATCTAGCACTCTGACTCTATACCAGAGAACACACACAGGAGAGAAACCTTATAGCTGTGGTCAATGTGGGAAGAGGTTTGCTGCATCTATCACTCTGACTCAACACCAGAGAATACACACAGGAGAGAAACCTTATAGCTGTGATCAATGTGGGAAGAGGTTTGCTGCATCTAGCACTCTGACTCTATACCAGAGAACACACACAGGAGAGAAATCTTATAGCTGTGGTCAATGTGGGAAGAGGTTTGCTGCATCTATCACTCTGACTCAACACCAGAGAATACACACAGGAGAGAAACCTTATAGCTGTGATCAATGTGGGAAGAGTTTTGGTCGATCTGGAGAGCTGACAGTGCACCAGAGAATACACACAGGAGAAAAACCTTATAGCTGTGGTCAATGTGGGAAGAATTGTGCTGCATCTAGAACTCTGACACTACACCAGAGAAGACACACAGGAGAGAAACCTTATAGCTGTGATCAATGTGGGAAGAGTTGTACTACATCTTGCTATCTGACTATACACCTACGAACACACACAGGGGAGAAATCGTATAGCTGTAATCACTGTGGGAAGAGTTTTACCACATCTGGCTCTCTGACTTCACACCAGAGAACGCACACAGGATAGAAATCTTATATCTGTGGTCAATGTGGGAAGAGTTTTAGTCAATCTAGCTATCTGACAGTGCACCAGAGAACGCACACAGGAGAGAAATCTTATATCTGTGGTCAATGTGGGAAGAGTTTTAGTCAATCTAGCTATCTGACAGTGCACCAGAGAACGCACACAGGAGAGAAATCTTATATCTGTGGTCAATGTGGGAAGAGTTTTAGTCAATCTAGCTATCTGACTATACACCAACGAGAACACACAGGAGAGAAACCTTATAGCTGTGGTCAATGTGGGAAGAGTTTTGTTTCATCTAGCGGTCTGACAGTACACAAGAGAACACACACAGGAGAGAAAGCTTATAGCTGTGACCAGAGATAATCTGATTAAAGACTTCTGATCAAATATCAGAAAATACATACATGAAGGAGTTGTTTCATGATATCAATGAAATGAAATCTCACAATGTAGAATGTTTTAACATTGTAGAAGGAGAATTTTAATGATGTCAGAATGTAGAACCCTAAACGTTTGTCCCCTGTTCTATTGATTTCAACATGATATGGATATTAGCCTCAGGGGGAAAATCCAGGCTCTGAAATGGAAGAGTTACTATTTATGAGATTTAACAAAAAGTGATTAACAAAAAAAGAGTTGTTACACTTACCACGTTGGCGACCCACTTGAATCAAAATGCAACACTTCAAAATGTAGCTAGCTGTTTTCTACAAGTTGTCCTCTAACCAGGGATGTACACATTATCCCCAGATTCTGTGTGGTTTTTGAGCTGTTAGTTTTAACAGGATGAGTAACCTCATCTCCATTCTGTCAAACTAATGATTTCAGCATTATATCGATGAGTTATGACATAAGTGTTGTGTTCCTTTGTTTAGCGACCCCTAAATTTAAATGCATCACTCACAAATGTAGCTGACTGTCTTCTGCAGGTTGTCCTCTAACCAGTGAGGTAAAATATATCTCCCATTTCCATGTGTTTATTTTATTTGTGTTAGTTTCAACAACAGTACAACCTGATTTCCCCCCTAATCGATATCAGTGATTTATTGCTACTTGTCAAAACAACAGCGTTTCTGGTGCAGTTTATAAGGTGCTTGTTTAAAAAATACAAGTAATATGATTATTGTGGCAGATGTTTGTGTATATAGCACATTTTATGTTTAGGTTTTCAATTTATCACAAACTGTTTCTGCATATTGGTTATTGATTTGGACACGTTAAAACTGTGTTTTGACATCGGGGATATCCCATCTAGCAACATGTAATTGAAAATATGACTATGCCCCGTTTTTTCAGTGACTTGAAAAAAACTTAATTTCAACTTTAGTTGCAGGTAGCCTAGTGGTTAGAGCGTTGGGCCGTCATTGAAAATCAGAATTTGTTCATAACTGACTTATTGACAATTATTGCCTACCGGGGAACAGAGGGTTAACTGCCATGTTCAGGTGCAGAACGACAGATTTACCTTGTCAGCTCGCGATTCAATCCAGCAACCTTTCGGTTACTGTTAAATGAAGGTTAAAATAAAGAAATAAATACACATGGACGCAGTATAATCATTTGGTCTGTAATCAATTTTATTAACAATCCTACATCACTCCAGTATTTCTTCACAACATTCAAGCGTTAATTGTCTTTATTCCACTACTGAAGAATCATGTCTCACATCACCTCATATTTCAAACATTCAGCCTGACAAAATATACGTTTTATTATTCCATGCCTCACCATTAAGTTAATTATTGCCAATACATATTAACCAAGGGGTGTACATTTGATCACAATTTATTTTGACTTTTTCCGTATTGGAGATGAGTTTTGTTTGGGCTCGTTCCAAGTGGACCAGAGTTCTAGAAGCTAGTCAGTTTTAGGAAGACGAGAGTTCTAGAAGCTAGTGAGTTTTAGGAAGACGAGAGTTCTAGAAGCTAGTGAGTTTTAGGATTCTATAGAAAGAAGAGAAAAAGGAGAAAAAAATATTTCAATTGTATATTATTATTTAGAAATAAGTGTGTTTTTCTTGTTTTTAATTGTTGACAGGAGGTGAAGCATTTTAGTTGATTTTAATATGAAATGGAAGTTGTTTTCTGTTGGTGGTGAGCAAACTTGTCCAACAAAAATATAGGATATATTTGTTGTCTTAAGGTGTTACAGGCTTTGGTTTTTCCATTTATGTTTTGAGGTTGGACTTTAGCACGTCTAGCTCGTTAGCACGTCTAGCTCGTTAGCACGTCTAGCACGTCTAGCTCGTTGGCACGTATGGCTCGTTGGCACGTCTAGCCCGTTAGCACGTATGGCTCGTTAGCACGTCTAGCTCCGTCAGCACGTCTAGCTCCGTCAGCACGTCTAGCTCCGTCAGCTCGTCTAGCTCGTTAGCACGTCTAGCTCCGTCAGCTCGTCTAGCTCGTTAGCACGTCTAGCTCGTTAGCTCGTCTAGCTCGTTAGCACGTAGGACGCACTGATTGGTGTCACCTCGTTAGTCAGTATGTGTTACACCTGTGCTGGCTTGTCCATCTCGTTAGTGGGAAGGTGTTTCACCTGAGCTGGTCCAGGTTCTATTTAAGAGTGTCTGGCCCAGTGCTCCAGTTGTCTTGATACATGTGGAGAGTCAACACCTTTAGTTGCTCCACCTTTTTGGTTTACTTCCTGTCTTTAAGTTTGGTGTGGGTTTTTCTTTTGTTTTCCTCTTCTTGGGCAGATTTAGTGGGTCTCATGGTGGGTGTCTTTTAGGTCCCAGTTGTTGTTACTATTCAACTTCCAGTGGACACCCCCATAGTGTCTTTCAGAGCCCCTCCTAAAAACAAGTTCTATTTTGGGTTGGATGTTGCATCATATTGTTGATATTTTAATCAATGGCATTTCCTTACAATGCTCATTAGTCTTTCAGTTGTTAATGTTTTTTATCCTCATATTTGTGTACTAAATATTTCTGATTATTTTCATAGTTTTTTCCCGTGAAGCCATTGTGTTGCATCCATGTCTGACATGTGCTGTATAAATAAAGCTTGTTTTGATTTGAACATATTGTAAAACAAATTAACCCAATGACTGACCAATCAACAAACTCTTGGTCCACCTTAGTATGAAAAACTGTATCAATCCCACTTTTCCAGCCTGCTGAAGGCGTGGTGGAGTGGTAAACACCACCCCCGGCTCTACCAGGGGCTTGAGGTGGTCTCCCACAGCTCTGCTTATGTCATGTTCTGTGGCCTTGCTGTTCCATTTCTTGACTGCACCTGCAACACAGAAACACATTTAGTCATATTATATATTACACTCAAAGTAATGGATATGGAGCATCTATGGCCTCAGTTACACCTGGCACCTAAATGTGACTTCTGTCATCCGATCACTCCAAGCTGCATTAGGTTCAGATCTACCAGGATGGGCCTTTGACACAGTCAGGCCACTGAATATGCATCAGCAATGTAAAGAGATGGGGTGAATGAGGGGAAAAGTACATTTGACACAAATGACCTTCATAATAAATCAAATGTTGTTGGTCACATACAGGTGTCCAGCAGATGTTATTGCAGGTGTAGTGAAATGCTTGTCCTTCTAGTTCCCACAGTGCAGTAATATCTAACAATTAATATCTAACAATTTCACAACAAATACCTAATACACACAAATCTAAGTAAAGGAATGGAATTAGGAATATATAAATATATGGATAAACAATGTCAGAGCAGCATAGACTGAGATACAGTTAATACATATGAGATGAGAAATGATATGTAAACATTATTAAAGTGACTAGTGTTCCATTTATTAAAGTGGCCAATGATGTCAAGTCTATATGTAGGCTGCAGCCTCTCTGTGCTATTTAACAGTCTGATGGCCTTGAGATAGAAGCTGTTTTTCAGTCTTTCGGTCCCAGCTTTGATGCACCTGTACTGATATCGCCTTCTGAATGATAGCGGGTGAACAGGCAGTGGCTCAGGTGGCTCGGGTAATAACAAGAAACATGTATGTATGCCTGAGGGGAAATTCACTTTCATACAGCTTAAAGGGGTGAGAAATTACACCGATATCAGTGGACAATTTGCACTAATGTAAATAAATATAGATGATGGAACATATTCCCTTTTGCTGACGTGATGAACCGCTAAGGGGACATAAATATTTACCATCTAAACCATGTGTGACCTCTCACCTCTCTGGCTGTAGAAGTGTTCTTCCTAACCAGTCCCTCAACAGCTCTCTGACTGAGCTCCACCCTCACTGGGTCTTCAGAGGAGAGGAAGGCTGAGTAGGGATGGAAGGATGAATGGATCAGTCAGTCAATAAAGTGTAGAGCTGCTGTCTGACAAAATCACTATTTTAGTAGTTCATTAAAGTAAATTAGGCTTTATGACTGCTGAATACCAACTATCAATCACTTAGATCATGTATTTTCAGGTAGAGATACATCCTTGGGACGTCCCTAGCCCGTTGAAGTTGACATTTAAAATGGTTACGGTAGGGGTTAAGGTTAGGGTTTAGGGTAGAGATGTCCCAAGGATCCCAGAAAGCATTGACCATTGTGCATTCTTCTGTCTCTTTTACATAGCAGGTGATGGGTTCTGACTTCTGAACTTGAAAATATTAAATATCCTTATTATGTGAAATTGAATGAAACAATAATGTATGTTGATGCTAATATGATGTACAATATTCCATGATGTTTCTATATGATAACAATAGAGTAATATATTTAATATGATGTACAATATTCCATGATGTTTCTATATGATAACAATAGAGTAATATATTTAATATGATGTACAATATTCCATGATGTTTCTATATGATAACAATACAGTAATATATTTAATATGATGTATAATATTCCATCATGTTTCTATATGATAACAATAGAGTAATATATTTAATATGATGTATAATATTCCATCATGTTTCTATATGATAACAATAGAGTAATATATTTAATATGATGTACAATATTCCATGATGTTTCTATATGATAACAATAGAGTAATATATTTAATATGATGTACAATATTCCATGATGTTTCTATATGATAACAATACAGTAATATATTTAATATGATGTATAATATTCCATGATGTTTCTATATGATAACAATAGAGTAATATATTTAATATGATGTATAATATTCCATGATGTTTCTATATGATAACAATAGAGTAATATATTTAATATGATGTACAATATTCCATGATGTTTCTATATGATAACAATACAGTAATATATTTAATATGATGTACAATATTCCATGATGTTTCTATCTGATAACAATAGAGTAATATATTTAATATGACAAATACTATTTTTTAACCGTTTCACAAATTCATTTTAATTAACTTAATCATTATGATTCATCATCAGTTCACCGTCTCACCTCATACTGTATTGGAGCAGCAGCAGCTGACTGCCCAGTTCAACATCAGTTCACCGTCTCACCTCATACTGTGTTGGAGCAGCAGCAGCTGACTGCCCAGTTCAACATCAGTTCACCGTCTCACCTCATACTGTATTGGAGCAGCAGCAGCTGACTGCCCGGTTCAACATCAGTTCACCGTCTCACCTCATACTGTATTGGAGCAGCAGCAGCTGACTGCCCAGTTCAACATCAGTTCACCGTCTCACCTCATACTGTATTGGAGCAGCAGCAGCTGACTGCCCGGTTCAACATCAGTTCACCGTCTCACCTCATACTGTATTGGAGCAGCAGCAGCTGACTGCCCAGTTCATCATCAGTTCACCGTCTCACCTCATACTGTATTGGAGCAGCAGCAGCTGACTGCCCAGTTCAACATCAGTTCACCATCTAGGTTTGGATTATTTCCTCAACTATATTCTTTCCCATATATTGTATATCGTTTCCATAAAGCCAACATGGCTTTACACTCATTAACCTAAGTTTCCAATCTACATGTACAACTAGCTAACGTTAGCTTCGTTAACTAACTAACTAACTAACTAACTAACTAACTAAGGACGGTGACCTGTCCAGACCAGATGTTACAACGAACTGAATCGTCAATGGAGGTCTTCCTCTTTATATAGGCTGCTACAGCATGCAATACTATTAACTCACAAGGGGGCATAACGTTACATGTACAATACTATCCCATTTTGGAAACGTTACATGTACAATACTATCCCATTTTGGAAACGTTACATGTACAATACTATCCCATTTTGGAAACGTTACATGGACAATACTATCCCATTTTGGAAACGTTACATGGACAATACTATCCCATTTTGGAAACGTTACATGGACAATACTATCCCATTTTGGAAACGTTACATGTACAATACTATCCCATTTTGGAAACGTTACATGTACAATACTATCCCATTTTGGAAACGTTACATGGACAATACTATCCCATTTTGAAAAAGTTACATGTACAATACTATCCCATTTTGGAAACGTTACATGGACAATACTATCCCATTTTGGAAACGTTACATGTCCGCCCCCTTGTGGAGGGAAATTAATATCTTAGATGGTACAGAACATGGACACAATGCAATTGGGATTAAGAAGAAGGTACAGATATGATGTAGGACAGCTGCATTTGAAGTGTACATTTAACCTACATAGCAGTCAATACAAACTGAAATCTATTAGCGTACAAATGTGTGCAAATGATCTTTTCAGATCTTCTCAGAAATTAATCAAGTCCATGGAATGGATATAGACAAAAATATAATTCAAGGACTATCAGAGGTAGAGAGGCGAGGCAGGGGTGAGGACATCATCTTGCTATTTTGACAGTCCCTGAAGGACAATACAGAAGAGGTATCTGCTCTTATTCCTTCACTTTCTCTAATGTATTTTGTAATAAAATTAGCAAGTGTAGTAAGATCATTGCTTTACTTTACTAGGACTGGAGACCACAGCAGTGATTCTGCTCTTGCCCTACCTCTTCAATGAGGACCCGAGTGGCCTTTATGTCCGTGACAAGGTATGTCTATGCACCAATCATGTGTTTCTTCATAAACATAGGTGTGCATGCTTATATAAAACTACAGCTGAACATTTGTTATGTTCTTTGTTAATTGTATGTGTATTAATCATTTCTTACTTTTGTTGACACAGATTTCACCGCTCTTCACTCCTTTACTGCACATCGGTGGAAATCCATTTCACCATGAGAGTGAAATCCCGCTGGCCTTTGACGGGGAGAACATCCAGGCCCTCGAGGACGTCCCCATGGGACTTGGGGCTCTGCTACGGCTGGATTTTTTTATTTTCCCTTCAATTTCCCAAAAATGTCAGAAAAACACTTATGTTGTTAAGTTACTGTGTTCTGGGGATCAGAGAAGTTGGGGTGAAGTTACCAGGGCCGGTCATAAAGATGGAAAACTTACTAACATAACTAAGTGGATACGATATACACACTAAAGCTGAAAAATCTGTATTTAGCATCAAGTCTACAATATTGTTAGTTTACCTGTGATTCACTCCAGTTTCATCGAACTGCCCAGACTTTGTATTTTCTCAACTGCGATACCAACTCCAGTCAGCAGATGGCGATGTGCATCTTTCAGGTGATTCTGCCACTGTGACGTATAATCTAGTGGATGGGACGATTCTTCAGCATCAACAGCTAGTCAGCCACCTTGGTTCACTCTAACTTTATGGAAAAAGGTTTATTCAATAAATCTAGCAACTCCTCTCATACTGGGAAGAACCCCCCCCCCCGGCCTTAAGGGCAGTTTATTTCAAAAGTAGTACCTGGACGGAGAAAATCCAATTAGCGTTTTATAGTTACATCGTTAGGGTAACTTAACCTAAAGTGGACACACTCCCATCAGTTTCTGAGACAACTGCCCAGACTTTATAGACAGTTTAATAATGCTTAAACCTCATCTTTATCAAATGATCCATTAAAGATACCAACTCAAAACCTACGTTCGTCTACATATGGGTTGTTTAAATTGTATCTAATTGTATTACTTTATCAAATCTCTAGTAATCGATTATGCACACATATAATTCATCATATTTTCATATATTCACAGAATCCATATAAAACGTAAGAAATTCTCAGGTAGTCATGACAACCATTCCATTTGCTTTTTCAAGGACTCTCCATAGCAACGAAGCAGCTCTCCAAACATCCTCCCAGCAGAACCAAAAATAAACTTTAGTTTCCCAGACAATGACCATGGGATCCTCAACGGTTCTCTAACCTCCCAGAGACCACGGCAAAATCAAGCCTCCCAGGAACTATAGATCTTCCGCTGCTTTCTAAAATATCATCCCCCTCTCAATACCACCCTGTGATCTTCTATGATGGGCAGTGAAGGAACGGAACCCCAAGATAACGTTATAATAAAGCTTATTATCCACATGTCAATCATCTGATTAAGCATATTTATATATGAGGAACTATAGACCTCTATGAGGAACTATAGATCTCTGTGAGGAACTATAGATCTCTGTGAGGAACTATAGATCTCTGTGAGGAACTATAGATCTCTGTGAGGAACTATAGATCTCTAGGAGGAACTATAGATCTCTAGGAGGAACTATAGATCTCTAGGAGGAACTCTAGGAGGAACTCTAGATCTCTAGGAGGAACTATAGATCTCTGTGAGGAACTATAGATCTCTGTGAGGAACTATAGATCTCTGTGAGGAACTATAGATCTCTGTGAGGAACTATAGATCTCTGTGAGGAACTATAGATCTCTGTGAGGAACTATAGATCTCTGTGAGGAACTACAGATCTCTGGGAGGAACTATAGATCTCTGGGAGGAACTATAGATCTCTAGGAGGAACTATAGATCTCTAGGAGGAACTATAGATCTCTAGGAGGAACTATAGATCTATCTCTATGAGGAACAATAGATCTATCTCTATGAGGAACTATAGATCTCTAGGAGGAACTATAGATCTCTAGGAGGAACTATAGATCTCTGTGAGGAACTATAGATCTCTAGGAGGAACTATAGACCTCTAGGAGGAACTATAAATCTCTAGGAGGAACTATAGATCTCTAGGAGGAACTATAGATCTCTAGGAGGAACTATAGACCTCTAGGAGGAACTATAGATCTCTAGGAGGAACTATAGATCTCTAGGAGGAACTATAGATCTCTAGGAGGAACTATAGGAGGAACTATAGATCTCTAGGAGGAACTATAGATCTCTAGGAGGAACTATAGATCTCTGTTACTATCCAAACATCAGATTATGACTCAGTCACACAACTCTCATATCACAGTCACACAATGCTATTCCCAAACATACCTAATCAATTAGTTGTTTTTCAACAATATTTTAACCTGCGGGAATATTTCCACATTTCTATCTCATGGTTAGTTCCTAGGATAATGTAACTCATACATTTATATCTTTCAATATATCTAAAATGGGGTACAGGTTTAAAACAATTCCAGGTTTAAAATAATTACAGGTGCACCTTACTATCTTGTACTATATCATAAATGGTCTTAACTAGTAAACACAGATTCTAGTTGTCATCTCGTTCACACAGATTCTAGATATTTAACGCTAAATGACCGAACCCAGGGCATACCTGGCAGCACATTTAAAATCATTGGAATTCACCACTTCTGAGGGGGCCCTGTTTACACCTCCAAGGTGCCCCCTCTACACAGGAAAACACACTCAGAGCCTCCTGACTGGGCCCTGTTTACACCTCCACACAGGAATACACACTCAGAGCCTCCTGACTGGGCCCTGTTTACACCTCCACACAGGAATACACACTCAGAGCCTCCTGACTGGGCCCTGTTTACACCTCCACACAGGAATACACACTCAGAGCCTCCTGACTGGGCCCTGTTTACACCTCCACACAGGAATACACACTCAGAGCCTCCTGACTGGGCCTGTTTACACCTCCACACAGGAATACACACTCAGAGACTCCTGACTGGGCCCTGTTTACACCTCCACACAGGAATACACACTCAGAGCCTCCTGACTGGGCCCTGTTTACACCTCCACACAGGAATACACACTCAGAGCCTCCTGACTGGGCCCTGTTTAAGCCTCCACACAGGAATACACACTCAGAGCCTCCTGACTGGGCCCTGTTTACACCTCCACACAGGAATACACACTCAGAGCCTCCTGACTGGGCCCTGTTTACACCTCCACACAGGAACACACACTCAGAGCCTCCTGACTGGGCCCTGTTTACACCTCCACACAGGAATACACACTCAGAGCCTCCTGACTGGGCCCTGTTTACACCTAGACACAGGAATACACACTCAGAGCCTACGAGGATTTTCTAAAAACTCCACTTTGCGTGTTTCACTCACCTCTTTTTTTAAACTACGTTCGAGATGTGGTATCCACTCGGCTCGCTGCCTCTCGGATCAAAGGTGGGTCCATTTGTTCTGTTCCCGCAGTGTGGTCTCCCTGAGATCCCAAGCTAGAGGGATCTCTGGTGCACCATTTACCCAGGTCATCAGGAGCGGTCACCAAGTCAAGATTCACATCCCCATCGCCAATTGTGGTGAATTTCTTTAATATTAATTGAGACAAACTTATCACACAAGTCAGAGTTATTCTTAAACTAAATCTTTATTCACTTATAAGGGAGCAGGTCAATACAACACACATATAAAGTCAATCAATTGGGTGCCCTATGATAAAGATGGCTGGTGGAACAATCACCCCCAGATGATTCGTTGAGAGATGAATCAACCCCAGATGATTCGTTGAGAGCCATGAGACAAAAGTACAAAGGTCTTTTACAGCCAAGATACACCCCTTTCAACCTACATGACCAACAACAGATGTATAGAACGGGTCACAAGGTTAACATTTGTATGAAAGATACTTATAATTCTCAGCAGACAGTATCTGCTGTAAAAACAGTACTCTTTGTGTAGAGACCAGGGTCTGGCCCTGAGGTCATCTCTCCCTGGTACCATATAGAACAGAAACATTAACTCATGTTCTGGAATGCAGTCTCTTTAGGTTTTATCAGCCAAAAGACATTGTAAATCTCCTGTCAGTGTTTTCTCCCAGAGGCCCATCCTCAGTAGAACACAGACACAATAGTTCTAAGAACCCTCTATTCTGTTGCATAAAACAACCATTTGATGCAATAAAAGTATAATAACATAATCTTGCAGTTTTGCTCTCAGTGTCCACAAAAGAAAAACACACACCAAACTTAAATACAGGAAGTAAACCAAAAAGGTGGAGCAACTAAAGGTGTTGACTCTCCACATGTATCAAGACAACTGGAGCACTGGGCCAGACACTCTTAAATAGAACCTGGACCAGCTCAGGTGAAACACCTTCCCACTAACGAGATGGACAAGCCAGCACAGGTGTAACACATACTGACTAACGAGGTGACACCAATCAGTGCGTCCTATGTGCTAACGAGCTAGACGTGCTAACGAGCAAGACGTGCTAACGAGCTAGACGTGCTAACGAGCTAGACGAGCTAACGAGCTAGACGTGCTAACGAGCTAGACGAGCTAACGAGCTAGACGTGCTAACGAGCTAGACGTGCTAACGAGCTAGACGAGCTAAAGTCCAACCTCAAAACATAAATGGAAAAACCAAAGCCTGTAACACCTTCCCCCTTAAGACAACAAATATATCCTATATTTCTTTTGGACAAATTTGCTCACCACCAACAGAAAACAACTTAATTTCCCAATATAATCAACTACAATGCTTCACCTTCACCAATATAAACATGGTGTCTACTGGATGTCAACAATTAAAAACAAGAAAAAAACACGTATTTCTAAATAATAATATACAATAGGATTATTTTTTCTTCACCTATAATCAATTGTTCTCCTTTTTCTTTCTATAGAATCCTAAATCCCACTAGCTTCTAGAACTCTCGTCTTCCTAAATCCCACTAGATTCTAGAACTCTCCTCTTCCTAAAACTCACTAGCTTCTAGAACTCTCGTCTTCCTAAATCCCACTAGATTCTAGAACTCTCCTCTTCCTAAAACTCACTAGCTTCTAGAACTCTCGTCTTCCTAAATCCCACTAGATTCTAGAACACTCGTCTTCCTAAAACTCACTAGATTCTAGAACTCTCGTCTCCTTGGAACGAGCCCAAACAAAACTCATCTCCAATACGGAAAAACGTGCAGTCAAAATAAATAAAGATCCATAGCAACGCACTAGCTAAATGCAAAACACAAATCTTATATCCATTTGGGGGGAAATCAGGTTGAACCTGCTCTTCAAACTAACACAACAAAACAAAAAACACATGGAAATGGAGATATATTTTACCTCACTGGTTAGAGGACAACCTGCAGAAGACAGTCAGCTACATTTTGGAGTGATGCATTTAAATTTAGGGGTCCCTAAACAAAGGAACACAACACTTATTTGTCATAACTCATCGATATCATGTTGAAATCAATTGTGCAGAGAGGAGGGAGATGAGGTTGCACGTCCTGTTAAAACTAACAGCTCAAAAATCACACAGAATCTGGGAATAATGTGTACATCCCTGGTTAGAGGACAATTTGTAGAAAACAGCTAGTTACATTTTGAAGTGTTGCATTGTGATTCCTGTGCGTCACCAACGTGGTAAGTGTAACAGAACTCCTTTTGTGTTAGTCACTTTTTATTAAATCTCATAAATAGTAACTCTTCCAATTCAGAGCCTGGATTTCCCCCCTGAGGCTAATATCCATATCATGTTGAAATCAATAGAACAGGGGACAAACGTTTAGGGTTCTACATTGTGACGTAATTAAAATACTCCTTCTACAATGTTAAAACATTCTACATTGAGACATCATTAAAATACTCCTTCTACAATGTTAAAACATTCTACATTGTGACATCATTAAAATATTCCTACTACAATGTTAAAACATTCTACATTGTGACATTATTTCATTGATATCATGAAACAACTCCATGTATTTTCTGATGTTTGATCAGAGGCCTTTTATCAGAGTATCTCTTGTCACATTAACCACAGCCAAAATATTTCTCTCCTGTGTGTGTTCTCTTGTGTTGAGTCAGATGTGCAGATCGACCAAAACTCTTCCCACATTTATAAGGTTTCTCTCCTGTGTGTGTTCTCTGGTGTAGAGTCAGAGAGCCAGATTGACTAAAACTCTTCCCACATTGATCACAGCTACAAGGTTTCTCTCCTGTGTGTGTTCTCTGGTGTAGAGTCAGAGAGCCAGATTGACTAAAACTCTTCCCACATTGATCACAGCTATAAGGTTTCTCTCCTGTGTGTCTTCTCTGGTGTACAGTCAGAATGCTTGACCTAGTAAAACTCCTCCCACATTGATCACAGCTATAAGGTTTCTCTCCTGTGTGTCTTCTCTGGTGTACAGTCAGAATGCTTGACCTAGTAAAACTCCTCCCACATTGACCACAGATATAAGGTTTCTCTCCTGTGTGTGTTCTCTGGTGCACTGTCAGATAGCGAGACTGACTAAAACTCTTCCCACATTGATCACAGCTAAAAGGTTTCTCTCCTGTGTGTGTTCTCTGGTGTGATATCAGGCTGCTTGACTGAGTAAAACTCTTCCCACATTGATCACAGCTATAGGGTTTCTCTCCTGTGTGGATTCTCTGATTCATTTTAATGCCTGATGAGGTGCATCTCTTCCCACAGTCAGAGGAGCAGTGAGTTCTCTTCCCTGTGGATCTCTGCAGGTGATTATTGAGGTGTTCTAATGTGGAGAGACTCTTCTCTGCCTCTTCAGCATCATGAGGTTGTTGAGGCTCCCCAGAGGATCCAAGATAGTGAAGTATCTCTCCTGTGTGAACAACAAAGTCAGACAGATGATTAAAGGCCCACAACAGCAGAAATCCACTGTAAAAGGTGATGCCAACAGCGTAGCCATGATGTTATACAACAATTGATATCTGTAATGAATGTTAACATGATTTAACAATTGTCTTAAAATGAGCAAGAACAGTCATATTTTGTCTTGTTTTCACATTAGTAGTAACATCGATGATTGTAGGCTAGAAATAAATTATTAGAGTTGTTGAAACTCTAAGCAGTGTGCCAGACGACTTTTGGTCTCCAATATAGGCCCTTTCTGTGTTTGCTAAAATTGCGGCACGAGGGCAAAGCACACAATTTGGTTGCAGAAACTCATCCCTGCTAATGAGGAAACCACTAGTTATGGATGTAGTATATCTGGTAATGAGGAAACCACTAGTTATGGATGTAGTATATCTGGTAATGAGGAAACCACTAGTTATGGATGTAGTATATCTGGTAATGAGGAAACCACTAGTTATGGATGTAGTATATCTGGTAATGAGGAAACCACTAGTTATGGATGTAGTATATCTGGTAATGAGGAAACCGCTAGTTATGGATGTAGTATATCTGGTAATGAGGAAACCGCTAGTTATGGATGTAGTATATCTGGTAATGAGGAAACCACTAGTTATGGATGTAGTATATCTGGTAATGAGGAAACCACTAGTTATGGATGTAGTATATCTGGTAATGAGGAAACCACTAGTTATGGATGTAGTATATCTGGTAATGAGGAAACCACTAGTTATGGATGTAGTATATCTGGTAATGAGGAAACCACTAGTTATGGATGTAGTTGTCACGTCCTGACCCTTGTAAGATGTCATTTTCTATAGTAGTGTGGGCAGAGCGTGACAGGGGGTGTTTTTGGGTGGTTTTCTATGTCTATGTTTAAGTTCTAGTTTTTCTATTTCTATGTTGTTGTTTTTGGGGTTGATCTCCAATTGGAGGCAGCTGGTCCTCGTCCTTGTATTCTGAATATTACAGCACACTATCAGGAGTGCTACTCAAGGAAACTCACATTAAGCTCTGTGTCTATTCACTAATTCACCACCATGGGGGAAACTCAGGGGAGTTCTCATAGGCTGACAGTAAAAATAGCCTCCATTTACAGGTTGCATATGAGTGCATTTCACATTACTTTGGATTATAATCGTAGGGCTCGTTTGAATCTCCTGCTTAATATGTTTGTGTTATTGTCGCAAATCAACTGCTTTACACTTAAAAAACACTTCAACCAGTAAAATGCTCTTTGGCTAGCTTTAACATCAGCCTGACAATGAGGGTTTGTACACTAAGTGTTTAACAAATTGGCCCATAACTTCACCTAACAATAACATAGACCTACTGTAGGACCCATAACTTCACCTAACAATAACATAGACCTACTGTAGGACCCATAACTTTATCTAACAACGACATAGACGTAGGACTATAAATCATTTAATATTTCAGGTGAAACATGGAAATTAAAATGTTCACCAGATAATTTTGTGAATAATCCCACTAGGCTACTCTGTAATGTGTTGTCATTCTAAATGTCCTGAATAAAGGAAAATATCTCTGTGTGTTGTACAATAGCCTATCCACCAAGGAACAGTTCTCTACACATTATGAGCAAAGTAGGGATGTTGGATCCAACGTGGAGCATATCTCTGTGCACAAACAGACTAACGAGACCCTACTGTAAATCAGCCAGACAGTAACACATTATAAACATCGATTTGTTTGGGATGTTGGATCCAACGTGGAGCACAGTATAACTGTCTTTACCAGAGTAATGAATGAAGAAGCACTTTGGTTGTTGTTGCATGTCGTGATGTTTGTCATGTGACTGTCATTCAGAAATTGATTTCCTGGATCAGCTGATAATAGTTGAACATGTGACTGTAACTAAACAGCTACAGTATTAAGAATGATGTGTAATTATTGAAGAACCGCGTTAATCACAGTATCCATTTGGGTGTTGTCAATAAAGTTAAGGTGACTCTAGGTTAGAACCATTGGATTTAGCAAACTCTGAAATGATTTAGGATTTCTGTGCCCATAAAAACTGTTTCCCCAGCGTAACATAAGGAGACACTAAATGTTACATAGGTAGAGAGCATTTCAGAGATCTGAATACAAAAAACTGTCCTAACAGGACAATAACCTAAACCACAAGGCAAAATCTACACTGGAGGAGCTTACCAAGATGACATTGAATGTTCCTGAGTGGCCTAGTTACAGTTTGGACTAAAATCATCTTGAAAGTCAATGCAAGACTTGAAAACGGCTTTCTAGCAATGATCAACAACCAACTTGACAGAACAGGAAGGATTTTAAAAAGAATAATGAATATTCACATGAAGATCAGCCTCCTATTGGATGACATCACGACTTCCCATCAAGCCAACTCCTTGGAGGCCTTACTATGACATCACTCACTCCGTCTAGTTTGCAGTTGTTAAAAAAACACTATTTTGCTCAAAACATTTATTTGTTTCCCATTAGTGTGTTTATACTTTACTGTATTTATATATCACTTTTCAACAGGAAAAGTTTAAAAATCCCTGGAGGACTTCATGGACAATTCATACAGTACAAAAACATATTCAAGTGTAGAATGCCCTTTTAAAAAGCACACATTAGTTCAACAACTGCAGAGTTTGTGTCCCTGTTTTATAAGATAGTACTCACTGTATTTACTGGTGTTAATCAGATCAATGTCCCTGTTTTATAAGATAGTACTCACTGTATTTACTGGTGTTAATCAGATCAATGTCCCTGTTTTATTAGATAGTACTCACTGTATTTACTGGTGTTAATCAGATCAATGTCCCTGTTTTATTAGATAGTACTCACTGTATTTACTGGTGTTAATCAGATCAATGTCCCTGTTTTATTAGATAGTACTCACTGTATTTACTGGTGTTAATCAGATCAATGCCCCTGTTTTATTAGATAGTACTCACTGTATTTACTGGTGTTAATCAGATCAATGTCCCTGTTTTATTAGATAGTACTCACTGTATTTACTAGTGTTAATCAGATCAATGTCCCTGTTTTATTAGATAGTACTCACTGTATTTACTGGTGTTAATCAGATCAATGTTCCTGTTTTATTAGATAGTACTCACTGTATTTACTGGTGTTAATCAGATCAATGCCCCTGTTTTATTAGATAGTACTCACTGTATTTACTGGTGTTAATCAGTTCTCCAGTCTTCTCTTCTTCGTCCTCCTCTAATGTGACAGTAATCTCCCCCTCTTCATCTTTCACTCCATAAACTGCATCCTCCTCTTCTTTTACTGTAACATCCTCCTCCTCTTTCACTCTGAAGGCGTCTTCCTCTTCTTTCACTGTAACGTCTTTCTCTTATTTTTTCACGGTAACAGCCTCACCCTCTACTTGTTTTTGTATTGTAACAGCCTCCTCTTTCACGAGAGCTTCTTTCTCCGTCCAACAGCCCTCTTCTTTAGCAGGAGAGTAGCTTAGTGAACTCATGGTCGGGGATGTTAGCTAGCTAGGCTAATGCTAACTTAACCAGCCAGCTAGTTGACTTACAACGTAAATATTACATTAAATGGGGTAGCTAGTTGTTTCCACATAAGTATGTTTAAATCATAGTGACAAATAAACCACGAAATTGTCTAAAGAACTTGAATGTTCCGACTTTGTCGTCTAGCGAGCTACCGAGGTGGATGCAGTTGTTGAAGAAGCGTTCCGTCCACTAGATTATACGTCACACTAGAAACATCGCCTGAAAGACACATGTCGCCATCTGCTGTCTGGAGGGAGGAAACGCAGTTGAGGAGGGAAAACTATTTTTCTTCTTCATTGAATTATAATATTATAAAGCAGTTTAGGGAAACGTTTTTTTCCTCTCCATTAAATATGAATATTATATCAACACGTATAAAGAGCAACAAGTGTTGTTTGATTAGTTCAGATTTTTTCTGAGAATTTAAAACAAACTCTACATCTACTCCACATCTGTATTTCTGATTCGGTCAAATAACTAGATATCAAAATAAGCACCTAGTTATTGATATCCTTGATAAAGATGAGCAAAAATTACTGTATAAAATAAATAAATAAACTTTACCCACTACCAGGATATTTTAGCCCAAAACCTGGTTACCTCTCTGCTAGGAGGCTGAAACTTGGCCATAAGTGGATCTTCCAGCAACATCCATGAAGAAATGGTTAATTGGGCACAAAATCAACATTTTCAATGGCCATCTCAGTCTTCGGACTTGAACTCCATTGAAAACCTGTGGTTTGAATTGATCAGGGCAGTCCATAAGACAGACTAAATAAATCAAGGACCTGGAGAGATTCTGTATGGAGGAATGGCTTGTTCGACATTGCAAGCGACTGCCGATTGACTGATCTACAAATTCCCTGTTGCTGCTGTTGAAAGAAGCGTTCCGTCCACTACATTATACGTCACACTAGCATCGCCTTAAAGCCCCACCTGATGTATTGTTACACCATGTAGGAGCAGTATAGACCTAGTCTGTTCATTATATACATCTACATGATGTATTGTTACACCATGTAGCAGCAGTATGGAGGTACAGTGGGGGACAAAATTGTTGACACTCTTGATAAAGATGAGCAAAAACGACTCTATAAAAAAAATTCAAATACTGAGCTATATTGTGTCAAAAATACAGGGAAATGATTTTATACTAATACAATAGCTCAGAGAAAGATATTTAGTTTAACATGTAATTCTCAAAAGGTAGGGGTCTGAATTATTGCCACCCATGTTTTCAATACTCCAGCACCTTCCCCTTGGGAGAATAAAGACACTGAAATGTTTTATGAGATTAGAGAACACATTGGGTGGGATCTTCAAGCCCAATACCAAACCAATCAGGTGGTTGTTTGATGAAATGAAGCTTCAGACGCCATTGATGACGTGCTGCTGATAAAGTGATACAGGCATCGGTACACTGCTTTGAAGTTTACTGCTTATCGATTTGGACGCAGGCGTCGTAGCTCCGGTATCAAAAGTAACATCCCTACTGACAACAAGGCAGCAAGAGTCTACCGTGCTAATGCGTTCCCACTAGATATCACAACCACACAGTATATGAAAGCATGAGGTGTGGCTGACGTTTACAAGCTGGAGCTAAATACCGAGCTAGCATACAAACTCTGTAGCACATAGTGCATTGTGGGTAGTTTAGAAGATATCCGGAAATAAGTCAAGAAATATGTAACAACGCAAAAACATAACTGTTTGTACTTATAGGGAACCATATCGTGACTACAACTAGCTTACTACGTCTTTAACCACACTGTGTTGTTACACTAGCGAGTAAAAACGAATGCTTCCTATACTTTAACCTTTTGTCTGAAAATTAAAATAAACATTTTACTCAACTGCGTTACCCACTCCAGTCAGCAGATGGCGGTGTGGGAATTTAAGGTAATGCTGTTGGTGTGACGTATAATGTAGTGGACGGAACGCTTCGTTCAACAGCAGCAACAGTTATTCAGCCACCTCGGTAGCTTGCTAGACAAAATAGCCGAACCAATAAAGCTCTTTAGACGCTTTCGTGTATATTAGCCACTGTGTTTTAAACCCACTTCTGTCGTCTAGTTAGTTATCAGATTTAATTTCATATTTGCGGTGTTGTTGTTATTAGTCAGCTAGCGGGCTGGTTAAGTTAGCATTAGCCTAGCTAGCTAACATCTCCGACCATGAGTTCACTAAGCTACTCTCCTCCTGATAAAGATGATGTTGTTGTTGAACTGATGTGTGGTGTTAGAGGGGAAATATTCAATAGCTACATCAATATTTTGACTTTTAAATTATTTATTTATGGCCATTGAGTCTTGAAGAATATAACACATGCCTCATGAGCTTAGTTCAACTGTTGTACCCCATCAGAACCCCAAATAAGCTTTTTATACTCCAATGTTTAGAAACAATTTAAATGATAAACAAACACTGTAAACACTCACACTCAAAACATGGTTAAAACTATGTTGATATCATGGATGGTCAGTCCTTGTATCCATAGGTCCGTCTATGAATTTGAGAGTAGTTACATTTCTCCAGCCCCATCATCATCTTATTACCAAATCAGTGGTGGAATTACAGCTTTGTTATTGTTTGAACTGCAGATTAATTGGTTGATTGTGTGGCTTGTTTAAAGGGACAACCTAGTTTTTAAACAGAAACAAAATGGCTGCCCAGAGACTTGGTTTGGTAAACAGCTGAGGCATGGGGGCTGGAGAATTGTAACCACTCTGAAATTCATAGAGAAAGCTATTGTAGCAACCGTAACCCAACACCTAGCAACCTCTTCAAGAAGTTCAGACATCTTGGCGTAACAGTTATAAGCTGTTGACTTGACAGTCGCTGGACCCAGGTTTGAGTTCAGCTCAGGACTACCCCCTGAATTCACTACACTCTGAATACAAGGACTGGCTGGCCATAAGGTCAAAATTATAGTTTTTCACTACACTCTGAATACAAGGACTGGCTGGCCATAAGGTCAAAATTATAGTTTTAACCAGATTTCAAGGCTATACAGTGCTTGTTTACAAACAGTGGCGTTTTTCAAGCTTATGTTTTGGTTTCTGATGGGGTAATACAGTTGAAACATTTGAGGCATTTCTAAGTTATATTCTTCAAGAATCAATGGTTATATAGTAAATGGGTCTTTCTATAACTGCCAGTGTAGATTTTCCTGTGGGGGTCAAATTGTTAGAGCTGTTGATAAGTCATTAGCTGTGTTAGAATACTCATACTAACCGTACTATTTGTGATGTTAATTGAGTATATAGTGTGCTTATTGGTCATAGTATGATATAGTTAGTATGCCAAAACCTCCCGGATGTCGTACTAAATTCGCCATAATATGACGTAAACACGCAGTACGTTAGGGCCCATAATGCAATTCTTCAGGAAATGGGCGTGGCTTCACATCGTTTTCAGATTTGTAGAAAATGGCGGAAAATATGCAGCCGAAGTCCAACGAGAGCCGATACAAATTCATTGCTTTAACTAATTATGACAAATGTTAAGAAAATGTTGAGCAATGTAATAAAATAATTACTTTTCAAATAAGTTACTTTACACGTCATTTTGGCTGACTATTTGCAAGCATGTTATTACAGCAGTATGTACCGGTATGTTAACTAGCTACCTAACGTTAGTTGGCTACTTATACATCAAACTTGCCAGTATATGAACTATATTCTATCTAACTAACTACCCAACGTTTATTGACTTGATTATTCCCGTCATTCTTAGCTTAGCTAAATGGTATAGTCGTTGTGCTTTCTCAATGGACATTCGGGTGCTTTTATAAATTCACTCTGACTATCTACTCTGATTTCAGAGCACTCTCGTCTGAGTACCAGAGTGCAGAATAATGAATTTACTAGCGCTCAACACCCGTTGAATATGTCCAGGTGTCAGTAAACGTAGGCAACAAAAACCGTAAATAAATGTTTTCCAGCAGCACAGTTACAGTCACCCATTATAACATGAAAACTGCCTAACAGCTCTGCTAGGGCGAGTAAAATGGTCAGAGTCTCATTTGTGTCTGGAAGTAGCAAAGATAATATTCAGAATACATTGTGAAAAACTAAAATCTTTGCTCACCATTTTTGCTCCAGGCAGATATACTACATCCATAACTATCGGTTTCCTCATTACCAGATATACTACATCCATAACTAGTGGTTTCCTCATTACCAGATATACTACATCCGTAACTATCGGTTTCCTCATTACCAGATATACTACATCCATAACTAGTGGTTTCCTCATTAGCAGATATACTACATCCATAACTAGTGGTTTCCTCATTACCAGATATACTACATCCATAACTAGTGGTTTCCTCATTACCAGATATACTACATCCATAACTAGTGGTTTCCTCATGACCAGATATACTACATCCATAACTAGTGGTTTCCTCATTACCAGATATACTACATCCATAACTATCGGTTTCCTCATTAGCAGGGAGGAGTTTCTGCAATCAAATTGCCCTCGTGCCACAATTTTAGCAAACACAGAAAGGGGCCTATATTGGAGACCAAAATTCGTCTGGCACACTGCTTAGAGTTTCAACAACATGAATAACTTATTTCTAGCCTACAATCATCGATGTTACTACTAATGTGAAAACAAGACAAAATATGACTATTCTTGCTCATTTTAAGGCAAATTTCAAATAATTGTAACATTCATTACAGACGTCAATTGTTGTCCAACATCATGGCTCCGCTGTTGGCATCACCTTTTACAGTGGATTACCGCTGTTGTGGGCCTTTAATCATCTGTCTGACTTTGTTGTTCACACAGGAGAGATATGGGACTATCGTGGATCCTCTGGGGAGCCTCAACAACCTCTTGATGCTGAAGAGGCAGAGAAGAGTCTCTCCACATCAGAACACCTCAAGAAACACCTGCAGACATCCACAGGGAAGAGAACTCACTGCTGCTCTGACTGTGGGAAGAGATTCACCTCATCAGGCATTAAAATTCATCAGAGAACACACACAGGAGAGAAACCTTATTGCTGTGGTGAATGTGGGAAGAGTTTTACTGACTCTAGTGGTCTGACGAAACACCAGAGAATACACACAGGAGAGAAACCTTATAGCTGTGGTCAATGTGGGAAGAGGTTTGCTGCATCTACCAGTCTGACTCTACATCAGAGAACACACACAGGAGAGAAATCTTATATCTGTGGTCAATGTGGGAAGAGTTTTGGTCAATCTTGCCATCTGACTCAACACCAGAGAACACACACAGGAGAGAAATCTTATAGCTGTGATCAATGTGGGAAGAGTTTTGCTCGATCTGGAGAGCTGACAGCTCACCAGAGAATACACACAGGAGAGAAATCTTATAGCTGTGATCAATGTGGGAAGAGTTTTGCTGCAACTAGAACTCTGACACTACACCAGAGAACACACACAGGAGAGAAATCTTATAGCTGTGATCAATCTGGGAAGAGTTTTTGTCGATCTGGAGTGCTGACAGTGCACCAGAGAAGACACACAGGAGAGAAACCTTATAGCTGTGATCAATGTGGGAAGAGTTTTACTACATCTTTCTATCTGACTAAACACCAGAGAATACACACAGGAGAGAAACCTTATAGCTGTAATCAATGTGGGAAGACTTTTACTCAGTCAACCAACCTGGTATCACATCAGAGAACACACACAGGAGAGAAATCTTATAGCTGTGGTGAATGTGGGAAGAGTTTTACTCAGTCAAACAGCCTGGTATCACATCAGAGAACACACACAGGAGAGAAATCTCATAGCTGTAATCAATGTGGGAAGAGATACTCTGATAAAAGATCTCTGATTAAACATCAGAAAATTCATGAAGGAGTTGTTTCATGATATCAGTGAAATAAAATGTAGAATGTTTTAACATTGTAGAAGGAGTATTTTAATGATGTCACAATGTAGAACCCTAAACGTTTGTCCCCTGTTCTATTGATTTCAACATGATATGGATATTAGCCTCAGGGGGAAAATCCAGGCTCTGAAATGGAAGAGTTACTATTGATGTGATTTAACAAAAAGTACTAACACAAAAAGAGCTGTGTTACACTTACCACGTTGGTGACCCACTGGAATCAAAATGCAACACTTCAAAATGTAGCGAGCTGTTTTATACAAATTGTCCTCTAACCAGGGATGTACACATTATTCCCAGATTCCGTGTGATTTTTGAGCTGTTAGTTTTAACAGGACGTGCAACCTCATCTCCCTCCTGTCGTACAATTGATTTCAACATGATATTAATGAGTGATGACAAATAAGTGTTGTGTTCCTTTATTTAGTGACCCCTACATTTAAATGCATCACTCCAAAATGTAGCTGACTGTCTTCTGCAGGTTGTCCTCTAATCAGTGAGGTAAAATATATCTCCCATTTCCATGTGTTTTTTTAGTTGTGTTAGTTTCAACATCATGTACAACCTGATTTCCCCCCTAATCGATATTAGTGATTTATTGCTACTTGTCAAAACAACAGCGTTTCTGGTGCTTGTACAGTTTTATAAGGTGCTTGTTTTAAATAATACAAGTAATATGATTATTGTGACAGATGTTTGTGTATGTATTACATTTTATGTTTAGGTTTTCAATTTATCACAAACTGTTTCTGCATTTGGACTACTGATTTGGACACGTTTAAGCTGTGACATTGGGGATATCTCACCTAGCAAAATGTCGTAGAAAATAAGACTTTGCCCGACATACAATATAAGTTTGGTTTTAGTTGAAAGTGAAAGTTGAAAAGAAAACAATTTAATTTCAACATACTTACAGCCTATACACATAGTCGCCGTACAATAAATTGGTCTATAATCAATTATATGAACAATCCTACATCACTCCACTATTTATTTACAACATTCAAGTACTAATTGTCTTTATTCCACTACTGAAGAAGCAGGACTCAAACATTCAGCCTGACAAAAGATACATTTTATGCCTCACCATTAAGTTAATTATTGCTAATACATATTAACAAAGGGGTGTACATTTGGGTTTTATATTTCATGTTTAATATTCATGTAAGATTTAGTAATCATAATTATTTATGCAACCAACTGATAATTTTTTGGTACAATTACATTGACATTGTTATCCTGCTTTTAGAATATCAGGGTTCATTCTCAGATGTGCCAACCCAAATGTACTAGAGCATGACATTGGGGACTGGGCCCCGATCCAACAACATGCCTATCTAGTGAACCCTGAAAAGAGAGAGAAGCTGTGAGGTGGGAAGTTACTACGGATATTGCAGGAGTTTCCTCTTGAAATCAGACATGTTCGTTTTAAGGACAATTTGCTGATTGTCTCACGGGTGGGCAGTCAAAATGTTTGTGTTTTGTGTTTAGCCAGTGCATTGCCATGGGTCACAATTTATTATAACTGCATGTTTTTCCGTATTAGAGATGAGTTTTGTTTGGGCTCGTTCCAAGGAGACGAGAGTTCTAGAAGCTAGTGAGTTTTAGGAACACGAGAGTTCTAGAAGATAGTGAGTTTTAGGATTCTATAGTAAGAAAAAGGATAAAAAAATATTTTGATTGTATATTATTATTTAGAAATGTGTTTTTCTTGTTTTTAATTGTTGACAAGTATCGCTCGTTAGTCAGTATGTGTTACACCTGTGCTGGCTTGTCCATCTCGTTAGTGGGAAGGTGTTTCACCTGAGCTGGTCCAGGTTCTATTTAAGAGTGTCTGGCCCAGTGCTCCAGTTGTCTTGATACATGTGGAGAGTCAACACCTTTAGTTGCTCCACCTTTTTGGTTTACTTCCTGTCTTTAAGTTTGGTGTGGGTTTTTCTTTTGTTTGTCTCTTCTTGGGCAGATTTAGTGGGTCTCATGGTGGGTGTCTTTTAGGTCCCAGTTGTTGTTACTAGTCAACTTCCAGTGGACACCCCCATAGTGTCTTTCAGAACCCCTCCTAAAACCCACCTGTTTAGTTGTGGTTGTTGTCAGTGACTCTTTGTTAGTCCCTCTTCAATTTAAGGGACGTTTCTGGTTTTCTTGCTGGTGAACGTAACAACAAACAATGGAGTAAAACAACCTTATATTTTGGGTTGGATGTTCCATCCAATAAATATTTTAATCAATTTTAATCAAGCCATTGTGTTGCATCCATGTCTGAAATGTGCTGTATAAATAAAGCTTGATTTGAACATGTTGTAAAACAAATAAACCCAATGACTGACCAATCAACACTAAGCAAACCAATGAACAAATGTGCAAAAGCAACACATAACTTACTATGAAAAACAATATACATTCAGTATATTTTCCACTATGTCAAAATAGTGCATGGTATGTAGATTTAGTATCACTTTTCAACCAACCCAGTAGATTTGCTGAAAATGATAAATGCCCCTGCAACACAGAATCACATTTAGTCATATTCTATAAAACACTCAAAGTAATGGATAGTCTATGGCCTCAGTTACACCTGGCACCTAAATGTGACTTCCGTCATCCGATCACTCCAAGCTGCATTACGTTAAGATCTATCAGGACGGGCCTTTGATGTAGTCTGGACGCAGTCAGGCCACTGAATATGCGTAAGATATGACAAAGAATAACAAATTACTCATGTGTGCCTGAGGGGAAATTAACTTTCATACAGACAAAATGGGTGATAAATTACACCAATATCAGGGGACAATTTGCACTGCTGCTGAAAAACATCTCCACAGTAATGATGTTGCCACCACCATGCTTCACTGTAAGGATGGTGCCAATTTTCCTCCAGACATGACACTTTGATTTCAGGCCAAAGAGTTCAGTCTTGGTTTAATCAGACCAGAGAATCTTGTTTCTCATGGTCTGAGAGTCCTTCAGGTGCCTTTTGGCAAACTCCAAACGGGCTGCCATATACCTTTTACTGAGGAGTGGCTTCCGTCTGGCCTCTCTACCATAAAGGTCTTATTGATGGAGTGCTGCAGAGATGGTTGTCCTTCTGGAAGCTCTGTCAGAGTGACCATCGGGTTCTTGGTCACCTCTCTGACTAAGGCCCTTCTCCCCTGATTGCTCAGTTTGGCCGGGCGGCCAGCTCTAAGATGAGTCTTGGTGGTTCCAAACGTCTTCCATTTAAGAATGATGGAGGCCACTGTGTTCCTGTGTTCTTGGGGACCTTCAATGCTGCAGACATTTTTTGGTACCTTTTTGGTACCTGTGCCTCGACACAATCCTGTCTCAGAGCTCTACGGACAATACCTTTGACCTCATGGCTTGGTTTTTGCTCTGACATGCACTGAACTGTGGGACCTGATATAGAGAGGTGTGTGCCTTTCCAAATCATGTCTAATCAATTGAATTTACCAGAGGTGGACTCCAATCAAGTTGTAGAAACATCTCAAGGGTGATTAATGGAATCAGGATGCATCTGAGTTCAATTTCGAGTCTCATAGCAAAGGTTCTGAATACTTAAGTAAATACATTTGTAAAAATGTCTAAAAACCTGTTTTGGGTTTGTCATTGTGGGGTATTGTGTGAAGATTGATGAGGATGAAAAATTATTCAACATTTTTCTATTTAATCCATTTTAGAATAAGGCTGTAACATAACAAAATGTGGAAAAAGTGAATGGGTCTGAATACTTTACGAATGCGCTGTATACCGCTGGCAGAGTTTTCTACCAATGGCAGTTTTGTACACAGTCACGTGAGACATGGTAAAGAAAAACCCAATCTTAGGAGAGTACATGGGAGGCACTATACTGTGTGTCTGCAGGTGTCTATCTGGTCAAAACCACTGTTACAGGAGCCCCTCCACCCTCTGGTGGGATGGATCATGTCTACAGAGAAACCTAGATTCAAATACTTAGATGTGTGTGTATTGGGTATATGTTGTGAAATTGTTAGATATTACTTGTTAGATATTACTGCACTGTCGGAGCTAGAAACACAGGCATTTTGCTACACCTGCAATAATATCTGCTAAACACGTGTATGTGACCAATAAAATGTGATTTTGATTTGAAATAAACGTCCTATTTATCAAAGGTGCTTTTGTCTGGGGTCAAAATGACTCCAAAGGATTTGAATTTGTTAAAAGTCCATATTGATACAGAAACACTAAACCATGATTTAGATTTATTAACAACCAGTTGATTGACAAAGTCATGAAAAATTGGAAGAATTGAATAAAATACATTTTGGCCATGATAAAAGATATGCCTCTGGGGTCAAAATGGTCCATGTCAGAAGTATGGTTCAATGCAAATATGTAGTGGGTGTAAAGTTTGTTTTAAATTCTCACTCATTAAAAACGAATCAATCAACACATGCTTCTCTTTGAACGACTTAATATAATATTAAACTTTTCTGAAATAAATGAAAAATAAACGTTTGGTTCCTCAACTGCGTTGCCCAGTCCAGTCAGCAGATGGCGATGTGCGTCTTTTAGGTTCAGGCGATGCTGCCAGTGTGACGTAGAATCTAGTGGACGGGACGCTCCTTCAACAACAACAGCTAGTCAGACACCTCGATAGCTTTCTAGCAAACATAGCTACAACATTCACGCTCTTTACACTGGTTTGGTGTATATTAGTCGCTGTGTATTAAACACACTTCTGTCGTATGTACTTGTTGGCCCATTTAATTATATATTTACGTTGTTTGTCAGCTAGCTGGTTTGCTAAGTTAGCTTAGAACGAGGCTAGTCGCTAATGCTAACTAACTAACATCCCCGACCATGAGTTCACTAAGCTACTCTCCTGCTAAAGAAGAGGAGGTCTGCTGGGCGGAGAAAGAAACTCTCGTCAAAGAGGAGGAGGAAGAGAAAGATGTTACAATACAAAAACAAGAAGTAGAGGGTGAAGCTGTTACAGTGAAAGAAGAAGAAGACGCGTTCAGAGTGAAAGACGAGGAGGATGTTACAGTAAAAGAAGGGGAGGAAGAGAAAGAGGAGGCAGTTTTTGGAGTGAAAGAGGAGGAGGGGGAGATTACTGTCACATTGGAGGAAGAAGAGGAGGTTGGAGATCTGTTTAACACCAGTAAGTACCGTCTCTGCAGTCGTTGAACCAATATGCAGTAAAGGGGTTCTACACTTTAATGTTGTTCTGTAGGAATGGCTGAAGCTTCACTGTAACGTGTAGAACATCAAGAGTGGACCATCAACAAAACGTTAACAATTGATCAAATGCATCCAATGACAATGCCTGAAATACTGTAGTCCTCAATATCTCCTATTAGATTAGCCCAAGATGTTCTCTTAAAGGGGCAATCAGCAGTTGTTACATCCATTTGGGGACTTATACATTAATGATATGTACCCATCTGTTTCTTGAAGAATTCACTTATAAATGCCTCATGAGCTTAGTTCAACTGTCGAACCCCATCAGAACCCAAAATATAAGCTTTTATTTACTCCAATGTTTGTCAGTAAATATAAACAAACACTGTATATCCTCAAAACATGGTTAAAACTAGAATGTTGATATCATGGATGGTTATATTTCTCCAGCCCCATCCCTCAGCTTTTTACCGAAACGGGCAGGGAGTAAGCTTTGTTATTGTTTCTACTGCTGATTGCTGCCCCCGTTACTCCTCAAGGTCCAAGGACTGAATGTTATTTTCAGAGGTAGACTGGCTCTGGCAGCTAAAATAGTCAAATATTCCATCTAAATGTGAATCGATTCTCAATTGCGATACGTTTCTAGAAACAAATGGCTGTACTTTCATATCAATTCAGAATAATTTCACACAATACTTAAATATCACATCAAAATTATTTCACACAATACTTTCATATCACATCAAAATAGGTAACCAGTCGCGATGCCCCAAACAGTGAATGCATATAACATTTTCCTGGATTTTTTTGTTGTTATTCTGTCTCTCACTGTTCAAATAAACCTACCATTAAAATTATAGACTGATCATTTCTTTGTCAGTGGGCAAATGTACAAAATCAGCAGGGGATCAAATACTTTTCCCCCCCACTGTAACTCCCAATCACGGCCAGTTGTGACACAGCCTGGACTCGAACCAGGGTGTCTGTAGTGACGCCTCAAGCACTGAGATGCAGTGTCCGCTGCGCCACTCGGGAGCCCCAACATCATGTTCTAGTGCTGTCCCCAACTAAAATACATCTTGGTCAACCAAGAGTCATCTGTTCTTTCTACCAATCGATTGGTTGAAATGTTATGTATATTTTTCCATATATAGACACAACCCATGTGTTTTAATAAAATCAACTATATGTACTGAACTGGTCTGATGCTTTAAGCACACTGTTTGACCAAATAATTAAGACACACAAATGACTCGAGGGATGACTCGAACCTTTTCCATTTCGAGTGGCAATTTATCTGACCATTTCTACTGATCTGGTGCCAGTTAGGATTTTCATATGCACATTTTCATGGAAGATTTTAAAATCATTGTCTGTGATTAATCTACATTCTATCTAAATCTAAAAGAAAATTATACAAATCTAAAAGTAACTTTTATTGCCATTGCCAACTATGTAAAAATAGCCTACATAAAACCAACAAATAAAAACATTGCAGCCTGCAGGTAGAAAATATCCTGATTAAAAATAAATATCCTAGAAATCACATTTGCTGCACATGGCCTGTCTACAACGAACTTAAAACATATCAACTATCAACTGGGTCCTCCTAAACTTGTGATAGCAAGCTTGCAACATTGTATAAAATATTCTGGGCCTTATTCCCTGCCAGTGAGTTCTGGACAGACACAGCTGTAGGCTATTTGTGCAAAGGATAAGAAGTAATCAGGTATTTTATGACATTTCCACTGGATCAGAGCATTACATTTTTCCCTTTTATGCTGAGTGGTTATCGAAAGGGTGAGAGCTGGAAATATATTTTTTAAATACTTTGAGGAACTATTCTCATTTGCAATTGATTTTGATTAGACTTTGTTTACTTGCTGTTTGAGGTGAAGGAAAAATTACTTTGAGAAGCTCCACAACTCATTAGTGGTGGTGCATTAAGACAATCAGAAATACTATCTGACATCACCAAATGGGCACATTTATAGGCCTACATTTGCACACAGGCCAGGTAGACTAGTCCTACTTCTATATGTGTAACCAGGTAGACTAGTCCTACTGCTATATGTGTAACCAGGTAGACTAGTCCTACTTCTATATGGGTAACCAGGTAGACTAGTCCTACTTCTATATGTGTAACCAGGTAGACTAGTCCTACTTCTATATGTGTAACCAGGTAGACTAGTCCTACTTCTATATGGGTAACCAGGTAGACTAGTCCTACTTCTATATGGGTAACCAGGTAGACTAGTCCTACTTCTATATGTGTAATTAGGTAGACTAGTCCTACTTCTATATGGGTAACCAGGTAGACTAGTCCTACTTCTATATGTGTAACCAGGTAGACTAGTCCTACTTCTATATGGGTAACCAGGTAGACTAGTCCTACTTCTATATGTGTAACCAGGTAGACTAGTCCTACTTCTATATGGGTAACCAGGTAGACTAGTCCTACTTCTATATGTGTAACCAGGTAGACTAGTCCTACTTCTATATGTGTAACCAGGTAGACTAGTCCTACTTCTATATGGGTAACCAGGTAGACTAGTCCTACTTCTATATGTGTAACCAGGTAGACTAGTCCTACTTCTATATGGGTAACAAGGTAGACTAGTCCTACTTCTATATGTGTAACCAGGTAGACTAATCCTACTTCTATATGGGTAACCAGGTAGACTAGTCCTACTTCTATATGTGTAACCAGGTAGACTAGTCCTACTTCTATATGTGTAACCAGGTAGACTAGTCCTACTTCTATATGGGTAACCAGGTAGACTAGTCCTACTTCTATATGGGTAACCAGGTAGACTAGTCCTACTTCTATATGTGTAACCAGGTAGACTAGTCCTACTTCTATATGTGTAACCAGGTAGACTAGTCCTACTTCTATATGGGTAACCAGGTAGACTAGTCCTACTTCTATATGTGTAACCAGGTAGACTAGTCCTACTTCTATATGTGTAACCAGGTAGACTAGTCCTACTTCTATATGGGTAACCAGGTAGACTAGTCCTACTTCTATATGTGTAACCAGGTAGACTAGTCCTACTTCTATATGTGTAACCAGGTAGACTAGTCCTACTTCTATATGGGTAACCAGGTAGACTAGTCCTACTTCTATATGGGTAACCAGGTAGACTAGTCCTACTTCTATATGTGTAACCAGGTAGACTAGTCCTACTTCTATATGTGTAACCAGGTAGACTAGTCCTACTTCTATATGTGTAACCAGGTAGACTAGTCCTACTTCTATATGTGTAACCAGGTAGACTAGTCCTACTTCTATATGTGTAACCAGGTAGACTAGTCCTACTTCTATATGGGTAACCAGGTAGACTAGTCCTACTTCTATATGTGTAACCAGGTAGACTAGTCCTACTTCTATATGTGTAACCAGGTAGACTAGTCCTACTTCTATATGTGTAACCAGGTAGACTAGTCCTACTTCTATATGTGTAACCAGGTAGACTAGTCCTACTTCTATATGGGTAACCAGGTAGACTAGTCCTACTTCTATATGGGTAACCAGGTAGACTAGTCCTACTTCTATATGTGTAACCAGGTAGACTAGTCCTACTTCTATATGTGTAACCAGGTAGACTAGTCCTACTTCTATATGTGTAACCAGGTAGACTAGTCCTACTTCTATATGTGTAACCAGGTAGACTAGTCCTACTTCTATATGTGTAACCAGGTAGACTAGTCCTACTTCTATATGGGTAACCAGGTAGACTAGTCCTACTTCTATATGTGTAACCAGGTAGACTAGTCCTACTTCTATATGGGTAACCAGGTAGACTAGTCCTACTTCTATATGTGTAACCAGGTAGACTAGTCCTACTTCTATATGTGTAACCAGGTAGACTAGTCCTACTTCTATATGTGTAACCAGGTAGACTAGTCCTACTTCTATATGTGTAACCAGGTAGACTAGTCCTACTTCTATATGTGTAACCAGGTAGACTAGTCCTACTTCTATATGTGTAACCAGGTAGACTAGTCCTACTTCTATATGTGTAACCAGGTAGACTAGTCCTACTTCTATATGTGTAACCAGGTAGACTAGTCCTACTTCTATATGTGTAACCAGGTAGACTAGTCCTACTTCTATATGGGTAACCAGGTAGACTAGTCCTACTTCTATATGTGTAACCAGGTAGACTAGTCCTACTTCTATATGTGTAACCAGGTAGACTAGTCCTACTTCTATATGTGTAACCAGGTAGACTAGTCCTACTTCTATATGTGTAACCAGGTAGACTAGTCCTACTTCTATATGTGTAACCAGGTAGACTAGTCCTACTTCTATATGTGTAACCAGGTAGACTAGTCCTACTTCTATATGTGTAACCAGGTAGACTAGTCCTACTTCTATATGGGTAACCAGGTAGACTAGTCCTACTTCTATATGGGTAACCAGGTAGACTAGTCCTACTTCTATATGTGTAACCAGGTAGACTAGTCCTACTTCTATATGGGTAACCAGGTAGACTAGTCCTACTTCTATATGTGTAACCAGGTAGACTAGTCCTACTTCTATATGTGTAACCAGGTAGACTAGTCCTACTTCTATATGGGTAACCAGGTAGACTAGTCCTACTTCTATATGTGTAACCAGGTAGACTAGTCCTACTTCTATATGGGTAACCAGGTAGACTAGTCCTACTTCTATATGTGTAACCAGGTAGACTAGTCCTACTTCTATATGTGTAACCAGGTAGACTAGTCCTACTTCTATATGGGTAACCAGGTAGACTAGTCCTACTTCTATATGTGTAACCAGGTAGACTAGTCCTACTTCTATATGTGTAACCAGGTAGACTAGTCCTACTTCTATATGTGTAACCAGGTAGACTAGTCCTACTTCTATATGTGTAACCAGGTAGACTAGTCCTACTTCTATATGTGTAACCAGGTAGACTAGTCCTACTTCTATATGGGTAACCAGGTAGACTAGTCCTACTTCTATATGGGTAACCAGGTAGACTAGTCCTACTTCTATATGTGTAACCAGGTAGACTAGTCCTACTTCTATATGTGTAACCAGGTAGACTAGTCCTACTTCTATATGTGTAACCAGGTAGACTAGTCCTACTTCTATATGTGTAACCAGGTAGACTAGTCCTACTTCTATATGTGTAACCAGGTAGACTAGTCCTACTTCTATATGGGTAACCAGGTAGACTAGTCCTACTTCTATATGTGTAACCAGGTAGACTAGTCCTACTTCTATATGGGTAACCAGGTAGACTAGTCCTACTTCTATATGTGTAACCAGGTAGACTAGTCCTACTTCTATATGTGTAACCAGGTAGACTAGTCCTACTTCTATATGTGTAACCAGGTAGACTAGTCCTACTTCTATATGTGTAACCAGGTAGACTAGTCCTACTTCTATATGTGTAACCAGGTAGACTAGTCCTACTTCTATATGTGTAACCAGGTAGACTAGTCCTACTTCTATATGGGTAACCAGGTAGACTAGTCCTACTTCTATATGTGTAACCAGGTAGACTAGTCCTACTTCTATATGTGTAACCAGGTAGACTAGTCCTACTTCTATATGTGTAACCAGGTAGACTAGTCCTACTTCTATATGTGTAACCAGGTAGACTAGTCCTACTTCTATATGTGTAACCAGGTAGACTAGTCCTACTTCTATATGGGTAACCAGGTAGACTAGTCCTACTTCTATATGTGTAACCAGGTAGACTAGTCCTACTTCTATATGTGTAACCAGGTAGACTAGTCCTACTTCTATATGTGTAACCAGGTAGACTAGTCCTACTTCTATATGTGTAACCAGGTAGACTAGTCCTACTTCTATGTGCGTAATTAGGTGTGCGTCCTTACTCAACATTGACAGGAGTGTTTCAAACAAAAGACAATTAATAAATTGACAGAACTGAAGCATCTTGTGGGGTCAGGTCTGGGTGGTCTGCCAGGGGCCGTTTCATTTAGTATCTGTTTGGGTCGGCATGAGGAATGATTGTATTTCCCCATAGTATGTTGTACCGAAGTTGACCGACTGAAAGGGAGTGTAACTTTATGACTATAATTACTGTTCCCTGAAGGAGGGAAACGAGGTACAACACCTGTTTGGCTCCACCCCTTCCTGGGTCGGTGAAGAGCAATATTAAATTGAATATGACCTAAGGCTCGTATTTCTGTGTGTTATTATATTATAATTAAGTCTATGATTTGATATTTGATAGAGCAGTCTGACTGAGCTGTGACTGAGTGGTGGTAGGCAGCAGCAGGCTCGTAAGCATTCATTCAAACAGCACTTTCCTGCGTTTGCCAGCAGCTCTTAGCAATGCTTGAAGCACAGCGCTGTTTATGACATCAAGCCTATCAACTCCTGAGATTAGGCTGGCAATACTAAAGTGCCTATAAGAACATCCAATAGTCAAAGGTGTATAAAATACAAATGGTATAGAGAGAAATAGTCCTATAATTCCTATAATAACTGCAACCTAAAACTTCTTACCTGGGAATATTGAAGACTCATGTTAAAAGGAACCACCAGCTTCCATATGTTCTCATGTTCTGAGCGAGGAACTTAAACATTAGCTTTATTACATGGCACATATTGCACTTTTACTTTCTTCTCCAACACTGTGTTTTTGCATTATTTAAACCAAATGGAACATGTTTCATTATTTATTTAAACCAAATTGAACATGTTTCATTATTTATTTGAGACTAAATTGATTTTATTGATGTATTATATTAAGTTCAAATAAATGTGTTAATTCAGTATTGTTGTAATTGTCATTATTACAAATATATATTTAAAATCGGCCGATTTAATGTTTTTTTTTTGGGGTCATCCAATAATCGGTACCGGCGTTGAAAAATCATAATCGGTCGAGTTAGGGTTAGGGTTAGGGTTAGGGTTCTGTCGACCTCTACTATGTTATTGTTTGTTAAACACTTACTGTTCAAACCCTCATTGTCAGGCTGATGGAAAAGCTAGCCAAGGAGCATTTAACTGGTTGAAGTGTTTTTTAAGTATAAAGCAGTTGATTTGCGACAATAACACAAACATATTAAGCAGGAGATTCAAACGAGCCTTACAATTCTAATCCAAAAGTAATGTGAAATGCACTTATAATCAACCTGTAAATGGAGGCTATTTTTGCTGTCAGCCTCTGAGAACTCCCCTGGGTTTTCCCCCACGGTGGTGAATTAGTGAATAGACACAGAGCTTAATGTGAGTTTCCTTGAGTAGCACTCCTGATCTTGTCCTGATATGCGCTGTAATATTCAGAATACATTGTGAAAAACTAAAATCTTTGCGCACTATTTTTTGCTCCAGGCAGATATACTACATCCATAACTAGTGGTTTCCTCATTACCAGATATACTACATCCATAACTAGTGGTTTCCTCATTACCAGATATACTACATCCATAACTAGTGGTTTCCTCATTACCAGATATACTACATCCATAACTAGTGGTTTCCTCATTACCAGATATACTACATCCGTAACTAGTGGTTTCCTCATTACCAGATATACTACATCCATAACTAGTGGTTTCCTCATTAGCAGATATACTACATCCATAACTAGTGGTTTCCTCATTACCAGATATACTACATCCATAACTAGTGGTTTCCTCATTACCAGATATACTACATCCGTAACTAGTGGTTTCCTCATTACCAGATATACTACATCCATAACTAGTGGTTTCCACATTAGCAGATATACTACATCCATAACTAGTGGTTTCCTCATTAGCAGATATACTACATCCATAACTAGTGGTTTCCTCATTACCAGATGTACTACATCCATAACTAGTGGTTTCCTCATTAGCAGATATACTACATCCATAACTAGTGGTTTCCTCATTAGCAGATATACTACATCCATAACTAGTGGTTTCCTCATTAGCAGATATACTACATCCATAACTAGTGGTTTCCTCATTACCAGATATACTACATCCATAACTAGTGGTTTCCTCATTACCAGATATACTACATCCATAACTAGTGGTTTCTTCATTAGCAGATATACTACATCCATAACTAGTGGTTTCCTCATTAGCAGATATACTACATCCATAACTAGTGGTTTCCTCATTACCAGATATACTACATCCATAACTAGTGGTTTCCTCATTAGCAGATATACTACATCCATAACTAGTGGTTTCCTCATTACCAGATATACTACATCCATAACTAGTGGTTTCCTCATTACCAGATATACTACATCCATAACTAGTGGTTTCCTCATTACCAGATATACTACATCCATAACTAGTGGTTTCCTCATTAGCAGATATACTACATCCATAACTAGTGGTTTCCTCATTACCAGATATACTACATCCATAACTAGTGGTTTCCTCATTACCAGATATACTACATCCATAACTAGTGGTTTCGTCATTACCAGATATACTACATCCATAACTAGTGGTTTCCTCATTACCAGATATACTACATCCATAACTAGTGGTTTCCTCATTACCAGATATACTACATCCATAACTAGTGGTTTCGTCATTACCAGATATACTACATCCATAACTAGCGGTTTCCTCATTAGCAGGGAGGAGTTTCTACAATCAGATTGTGTGTGCATCGCCCTCAATCATCATGTTACTACTAATGTGAAAACAATACAAAATATGACTATTCTTGCTCATTTTGTGGACCTTTAATCATCTGTCTGACTTTGTTGTTCACGCAGGAGAGAGACGTGACTATCGTGGATCCTCTGGGGAGCCTCAGCAACATCATGATGCTGAAGAGGCAGAGAAGAGTCTCTCCACATTAGAACACCTCAATAAACACCTGCAGAGATCCACAGGGAAGAGAACTCACTGCTGCTCTGACTGTGGGAAGAGATTCACCTCCCCATCAGGCATTAAAATTCATCAGAGAACACACACAGGAGAGAAACCTTTTAGCTGTACTCAATGTGGGAAGAGTTTTGGTCTATCTGGAAGTCTGACTGCACACCAGAGAATACACACAGGAGAGAAACCTTATAGCTGTGATCAATGTGGGAAGAGTTTTGTTACATCTAGCTGTCTGACTAAACACCAGAGAACACACACAGGAGAGAAACTTATAGATGTGATGAATGTGGGAAGAGTTTTGTTACATCTAACAGTCTGACTAAACACCAGAGAATACACACAGGAGAGACATGTTATAACTGTGCTCAATGTGGGAAGAGTTTTACTAGGTCAACTGGCCTGATATCACACCAGAGAACACACACAGGAGAGAAATCTTATAGATGTGATGAATGTGGGAAGAGTTATGTTACATCTAGCTGTCTGACTAAACACCGGAGAACACACACAGGAGAGAAACCTTATAGCTGTGCTCAATGTGGGAAGAGCTTTAATGAGAAAAGCTGTCTGACTAAACACCAGAGAACACACACAGGAGAGAAGCCTTTTAGCTGTAATCAATGTGGGAAGAGTTTTACTCAGTCAACCAGCCTGATGTCACACCAGAGAAAACACACACAGGAGAGAAATCTTATAGCTGTGCTCAATGTGGGAAGAGTTTTACTATGTCTAACAAGCGGACTTCACACCATATAACACATACAGGAGAAACCTCAGCTGTGATCACTGTGACCAGAGATAATCTGATAAAATACCTCAATCAATGAAATAATGTCACAATGTAGAATGTTTTAACATTGTAGAAGGAGTATTTTAATGATGTCATAATGTTGAACCCTAAACGTTTGTCCCCTGTTCTATTGATTTCAACATGATATGGATATTAGCCTCAGGGGGAAAATCCAGGCTCTGAAATGGAAGAGTTACTATTTATGAGATTTAACAAAAAGTGACTAACAAAAAAAGAGTTGTGTTACACTTACCACGTTGGTGACCCACTGGAATCAAAATGTAGCTAGCTGTTTTCTACAAATTATTAAGAAGTTAGTTTTCCGTATTGGATATGAGTTTTGTTTGGGTTCATTCCAAGGGGACGAGAGTTCTAGAAGCTCGTGGTAATTATTATTTTTTTAATTGTTTTTAATTGTTGACAGCCAGTGGACACCATGTTTATATTGGTGAAGGTGAAGCATTGTAGTGGATGGAAGTTGTTTTCTGTTGGTGGTGAGCACGTAAAGTGGAGTTTTTAGAAAAGCCTCTGAGTGTGTATTCCTAAGTGGGGGGCACCTTGGAGGTGTAAACAGGGCTGAGTCAGCTATCTGTGTGAATTGGATGAAAACTAGAATCTTTGTTTACTATTTAAGACTGTTTATGATATAGTATAAGCTAGTAAGGTGCACCTGTAATTATTTTAAACCTGTAATTGTTTTAAACCTGTAATTATTTTACACCTGTACCCCATTTTAGAAGTATTGAAAGATATAAATGTATGAGTTGCAAAATCCTAGGAACTAACATAGAAATGTGAAAAATGAAAATATTCCTGTAGGTTAAAATATTAATTGATTATTAATATTAGTTATGTTTGAGAATAGCATTGTGTGACAGGCTGACTTGAAAGATTTTACTCAACATTTTGCTGCGTGGCAATACTGTGTTTGGATTCTGAAGGGCATTTATACAAGAGAGGTAGTCTAGACACTTTATTAATACCTTTATGCATTTGAATCCCATCTACAGCTACCATCTAAGATATTAATTTCCCTCCACAAGGGGGCGGACATGGAACGTTTCCAAAATGGGATAGTATTGTACATGTAACGTTTCCAAAATGGGATAGTATTGTCCATGTAACGTTTCCAAAATGGGATAATATTGTACATGTAACGTTTCCAAAATGGGATAGTATTGTCCATGTAACGTTTCCAAAATGGGATAGCATTGTACATGTAACGTTTCCAAAATGGCATAGTATTGTCTATGTAACGTTTCCAAAATGGGACAGTATTGTACATGTAACGTTTCCAAAATGGGATAGTATTGTACATGTAACGTTTCCAAAATGGGATAGTATTGTACATGTAACGTTTCCAAAATGGGATAGTATTGTACATGTAACGTTTCCAAAATGGGATAGTATTATCCATGTAACGTTTCCAAAATGGGATAGTATTGTCTATGTAACGTTTCCAAAATGGGACAGTATTGTACATGTAACGTTTCCAAAATGGGATAGTATTGTCCATGTAACGTTTCCAAAATGGGATAGTACTGTACATGTAACGTTTCCAAAATGGGATAGTATTGTACATGTAACGTTAAGCCCCCTTGTGAGTTAATAGTATTGCATGCTGTAGCAGGCTATATAAAGAGGAAGACCTCCATTGACGATTCAGTTCGTTGTAACATCTCGTCTGGACAGGTCACCGTCCTAAGTTAGTTAGTTAGTTAGTTAACGAAGCTAACGTTAGCTAGTTCATTATCACAAAAGTGAGAACTGCTCTTGATTGGAAACTTACGTTAATGAGTGTAAAGCCATGTTGGCTTTATGGAAACGATATACAATATATGGGAAAGAATATAGTTGAGGAAATAATCCAAACCTAGTTGTGCCTAGTTAGGACATAACGTTAGCTAGCTAGCTAACGGTACTGTACTGTAGCTCATACAACGCCGACGGTCAAACCCGGCTTTCTAATATTTACGTTCATTAACTATAGTAACGTTATGGAAGATATTCACAGAAAACCATCATTGTCTTCGTTATTCATTATTAGTATGTTATATTATTATAATAAATTATTTAGAGACATATTCAGAGCCAAACATCAACCCAACTTAACCTTTTTAACTGTTGTCGCATCCAAACTTGTCACCATCGTTTTCAGTTGTAATTGCGAAGTTCCCGGAAGAAGTCCAGCAACAACGGAGGTTCCTCGATGAACCCACCTTCTAACAAGTTCTTTGAAGAACCTTTTGGGGCTGTTTTTCATTGACCAAGAACCCTACGGTTCTTAGGGGATCTGAGAACAACTCCAGTTGAACCCTTCATTTTTAGAGTGTAGTCGGCTCTATTTACTCTCAGATTCAAACATGATGATTAGCATCAACGATCAAGTCAGCTGCTGCTGCTCCAATACAGTATGAGGTGAGACGGTGAACTGATGTTGAACTGGGCAGTCAGCTGCTGCTGCTCCAATACAGTATGAGGTGAGACGGTGAACTGATGTTGAACTGGGCAGTCAGTCATTCATTCTGTACTATGAGTCTATCAAATCAAATTGAATTTGACCTTACAGTGAAATGCTTACTTACAAGCCCCTAACCAACAATGCAGTTTTAAAAAGTACAAATAAGAATACTAAATAAAAGGAACAAGAATGAAAGAGCAGAAGTTAAATAATAATAGCTAGACTATATACAGGGGGTACCGGTACAGAGTCAATGTGCGGGGGCACCGGTTAGTCGAGGTAATTGAGGTAATATGTACATGTAGGTAGAGTTATTAAAGTGACTATGCATAGATGATAACAGAGAGTGGGGGGGGGGGGGGGGGGGGGCTTCCTCTGACACCGCCTGGTAAAGAGGTCTTGGATGGCAGGGAGCTTGGCCCCAGTGATGTACTGGGCTGTACGCACTACCCTCTGTAGTGCCTTGCGGTCGGAGGCAGAGCAGTTGCCATACCAGGCAGGGATGCAACCAGTCAGGATGCTCTCGATGGTGCAGCTGTAGAAGCTTTTGAGGTTCTGAGGACCCATGCTAAATCTTTTCAGTCTCCTGAGGAGGAATAGGTTTTGTCGTGCCCTCTTCACGATTATCTTGGTGTGCTTGGACCATGATAGTTTGTTAGTGATGTGGACACCAAGGAACTTGAAGCTCTCAACCTGCTCCACTACAGCCCCGTCGATGAGAATGGGGGCGTGCTGTCTTCCTTTTCCTGTAGTCCACAATCATCTCCTTTGTCTTGATCACGTTGAGGGAGAGGTTGTTTTTCTGGTACCACACGGCCAGGTCTCTGACCTCCTGACCTCCCTGTCTCATCGTTGTTGGTGATCAGGCCTACCACTATTGTGGCATGGGCAAACTTAATGATGGTGTTGGAGTCGTGCCTGGCCGTGCAGTCATGAGTGAACAGGGAGTACAGGAGGAGACTGAGCAGCACCCCAGAGGGGCCCCTGTGTTGAGGATCAGCGTGGCGGGTGTGTTGTTACCTACCCTTAAAAAACCTCTCTGGGCTACGCAACAGCCAGTGTAATCCCGTGGTGCGATATTCAAATACCTTAGAAATGCTATTACTTCAATTTCTCAAACATATGACTATTTTACACCATTTTAAAGACAAGACTCTCGTTAATCTAACCACACTGTCCGATTTCAAAAAGGCTTTACAACGAAAGCAAAACATTAGATTATGTCAGCAGAGTACCCAGCCAGAAATAATCAGACACCCATTTTTCAAGCTAGCATATAATGTCACATAAACCCAAACCACAGCTAAATGCAGCACTAACCTTTGATGATCTTCATCAGATGACAATCCTAGGACATTATGTTATACAATACATGCATGTTTTGTTCAATCAAGTTCATATTTATATCAAAAAACAGCTTTTTACATTAGCATGTGACGTTCAGAACTAGCATTCCCACCGAACACTTCCGGTGAATTTACTAAATTACTCACGATAAACATTCACAAAAAACATAACAATTATTTTAAGAATTATAGATACAGAATTCCTTTATGCACTCGATATGTCCGATTTTAAAATAGCTTTTCGGTGAAAGCACATTTTGCAATATTCTGAGTAGATAGCCCAGCATCACAGGGCTAGCTATTTAGACACCCACCAAGTTTAGCCCTCACCAAAGTCAGATTTACTATAAGAAAAATGTTATTACCTTTGCTGTTCTTCGTCAGAATGCACTCCCAGGACTTCTACTTCAATAACAAATGTTGGTTTGGTTCAAAATAATCCATAGTTATATCCAAATAGCGGCGTTTTGTTCGTGCGTTCAAGACACTATCCGAAGGGTAAATAAGGGTGATGCGCCCGACGCGTTTCGTGACAAAACATTTCTAAATATTCCATTACCGTACTTCAAAGCATGTCAACCGCTGTTTAAAATCAATTTTGATGCCATTTTTCTCGTAAAAAAGCGATAATATTCCGACCGGGAAACCGTGTTTTAGTTCAAAGACAGAGAAAATAAAAACATGTGGTCGCCTCGTGCACGCGCCTCAGTCTCATTGTCCTCTGATAGACCACTTACCAAAGGCGCTAATGTTTTTCAGCCAGGGGCTGCAAAGACATCATTCAGATTTTTCCCGAGTTCTGAGAGCCTATGGGAGCCGTAGGAAGTGTCACTTTACAGCAAAGATCCTAAGTTTTCAATAAAGAGAGTCAAGAAGCCCAAGGAATGGTCAGAGAGGGCACTTCCTGTGCAGAATCTTCTCAGGTTTTTGCCTGCCATATGAGTTCTGTTATACTCACAGACACCATTCAAACAGTTTTAGAAACTTTAGGGTGTTTTCTATCCAAAGCCAATTATATGCATATTCTAGTTTCTGGGCAGCAGTAATAACCAGATTAAATCAGGGACGTTTTTTATCCGGCCGTGTAAATACTGCCCCCTACCCCTAACAGGTTAAAAAACATGAGCTGGCGCACACCCAGAAAAATAGTTTGTGTGGAGGTGCTGACTAACGGCGAATAAACTATAAACTATCAAAATAAATAAAGTCGCACACTCCATGTATAAACTCCCAGCAATTGAATGGGTATTTACCAACGTTTCAGCATCATTGTGCCTTCCTCAGGGTGATGTCATGAATACTTGAACCAGGTTATGTAGACAAACAGTGCAATTAGTGCAACCAATGACAATAGAGAGGGGTGTGTCATAATGATTAAGTTAATTAAAATGAATTAGTGAAATTGTTAAAAAATATATGACATATTAAATATATTACTGTATTGTTATCATATAGAAACATCATGGAATATTGTACATCATATTAAATATATTACTCTATTGTTATCATATAGAAACATCATGGAATATTGTACATCATATTAAATATATTACTCTATTGTTATCATATAGAAACATCATGGAATATTGTACATCATATTAAATATATTACTCTATTGTTATCATATAGAAACATCATGGAATATTGTACATCATATTAAATATATTACTCTATTGTTATCATATAGAAACATCATGGAATATTGTACATTATATGACCATCAACATACATTATTGTTTCATTCAATTTCACATAATAAAGATATTTAATATTTTCAAGTTCAGAAGTCAGAACCCATCACCTGCTATGTAAAAGAGACAGAAGAATGCACAATGGTCAATGCTATCTGGGATCCTTGGGACATCCCTATCCTAAACCCTAACCTTAACCCCTAACCTTAACCATTTTAAATGTCAACTTCAACGGGCTAGGGACGTCCCAAGGATGTATCTCTACCTGAAAATACATGATCTAAGTGATTGATAGTTGGTATTCAGCAGTCATAAAGCCTTATTTACTTTAATGAACTACTAAAATAGTGATTTAGTCAGACAGCATAGACAGCAGCTCTACACTTTCATCACACTATCATCCAGAAGGCGAGGTCAGTACAGGTGCATCAAAGCTGAGACCGAAAGACAGAAAAACAGCTTCTATCTCAAGGCCATCAGACTGTTAAACAGCACAGAGAGGCTGCAGCCTACATATAGACTTGACATCATTGGCCACTTTAATAAATGGAACACTAGTCACTTTAATAATGTTTGCATATCATTTCTCATCTCATATGTATAAACTGTATCTCAGTCTATGGTGCTCTGACATTGTTTATCCATATATTTATATATTCCTAATTCCATTCCTTACCTTAGATTTGTGTGTATTAGGTATTTGTTGTGAAATTGTTAGATATTAATTGTTAGATATTCCTGCACTGTGGGAACTAGAAGGACAAGCATTTCACTACACCTGCAATAACATCTGCTGAACACCTGTATGTGACCAACAACATTTGATTTATTATGAAGGTCATTTGTGTCAAATGTATTTTTCCCCTCATTCACCCCATCTCTTTACATTGCTTATGTATATTCAGTGGCCTGACTGTGTCAAAGGCCCATCCCGGTAGATCTGAACCGAATGCAGCTTGGAGTGATCGGTTGACAGAAGTCACATTTAGGTGCCAGGTGTAACTGAGGCCATAGATGCTCCATATCCATTACTTTGAGTGGTTTATATAATATGACTAAATGTGTTTCTGTGTTGCAGGGGCAGTCAATAAATGGAACGGCAAGTCCACAGAACATGACATAATCAGAGCTGTGGGAGACCACCTCAAGCCCCTGGTAGAGCCGGGGGTGGTGTTTACCTCTTCAGCAGTCTGTTGATTGGTCAGTCACTGGGTTCATTTGTTTTATTATATGGTCAAATCAAATCAAGCTTGATTCATACAGCACATTTCAGACATGGATGCAACAAAATGGCTTCACAGGAAAAATATTTTTAAAAACATTGAAAATAAACAGAAATATTTAGTACACAACAAACATAAGAGGATAAAAAACAGAAGACTAAACTGAAAAACTAATGATTAAAATGTTAATTGGATGCAATATCCAACCCAAAATATAAGCTTGGGACACTGAAAGTTGACTAGTAACAACAACTGGGACCTAAAAGACACCCACCATGAGACCCACTAAATCTGCCCAAGAAGAGGAAAACAAAAGAAAAACCCACACCAAACTTAAAGACAGGAAGTAAACCAAAAAGGTGGAGCAACTAAAGGTGTTGACTCTCCACATGTATCAAGACAACTGGAGCACTGGGCCAGACACTCTTAAATAGAACCTGGACCAGCTCAGGTGAAACACCTTCCCACTAACGAGATGGACAAGCCAGCACAGGTGTAACACATACTGACTAACGAGGTGACACCAATCAGTGCGTCCTACGTGCTAACGAGCTAGACGTGCTGACGAGCTAGACCTGCTAACGAGCTAGACGGGCTAACGAGCTAGACGTGCTAACGAGCTAGACGTGCTAACGAGCTAGACGTGCTAACGAGCTAGACGTGCTGACGAGCTAACGAGCTAGACGGGCTAACGAGCTAGACGGGCTAACGAGCTAGACGCGCTAACGAGCTAGACGTGCTAACGAGCTAGACGTGCTAAAGTCCAACCTCAAAACATAAATGGAAAAACCAAAGCCTGTAACACCTTCCCCTTTAAGACAACAAATATATCCTATATTTTTGTTGGAAAAGTTTGCTCACCACCAACAGAAAACAACTTCCACTCCACATTATAATCAACTACAATGCTTCACCTTCTACAATATAAAATTCTTCCTAAGAATCAGAACTCTAGAACTCAAACAAAACTCATCTCCAATATGGAAAAAAGTCCAGTCAAAATAAATTGTTATCCATGGCAACGCACTGGCTAAACGCAAAACACAAATGTTTTTGACTGCCCACCCTTGAGACAATCAGCAACCAAGTCGTCCTTATCACAGACATGTCTGACTTCAAGAGGAAACATATTATTATTTTATATTATATTTTGCTAGGTGGGATATCCCCAATGTCAAAACACAGTTTTAACGTGTCTAAATCAATAACCAACATGCAGAAACAGTTTGGGATGAATTGAAAACCTAAACATAAAATGTGCTATATACACAAACATCTGCCACAATAATCATATTACTTGTTTTTTTTTAAACCAAGCTCCTTATAAACTGCACAAGCACCAAAACACTGTTGTTTTGACAAGTAGCAATAAATCACTGATATCAATTAGGGGGGAAATCAGGTTCTACGTGCTGTTGAAACTAACACATCTAAAAAACACACATGGAAATGGGAGATATATTTTACCTCACTGGTTAGAGGACAACCTGCAGAAGACAGTCAGCTACATTTTGGAGTGATACATTTAAATGTCGGGGTCACTAAACAAAGGAACACAACACTTATTTGTCATCACTCATCGATATCACGATGAGATCAATTGTACTAAACAAAGGAATGATCAATTGTGTGACAGAAGGGAGATGAAGTTGCACGTCCTGTTAAAACTAACAGCTCAAAAACCACACGGAATCTGGGAATAATGTGTACATCACTGGTTAGAGGACAACATGTAGAAAACAGCTAGCTACATTTTGAAGTGTTGCATTTTGATTCAAGTGGGTCGCCAACGTGGTAAGTGTAACACAGCTCTTTTTTTGTTAGTCACTTTTTGTTAAATCACATAAATTGTACTCTTTCAATTCAGAGCCTGGATTTCCCCCCTGAGGCTAATATCCATATCATGTTGAAATCAATAGAACAGGGGACAAACGTTTAGGGTTCTACATTGTGACATCACTAAAATACTCCTACTACAATGTTAAAACATTCTACATTGTCACATTATATCATTGATATCATGAAATAACTCCTCCATGTATTTTCTGATGTTTGTTCAGATGTCTTTTATCGGTGAATCTCTTCCCACATTGACCACAGCTATAAGGTTTCTCTCCTGTGTGTGTTCTCTGGTGTACAGTCAGAGAGCCAGATGTTATAAAACTCTTCCCACATTGATGACAGCTATAAGGTTTCTCTCCTGTGTGTGTTCTCTGGTGTACAGTCAGAGAGCCAGATGTTATAAAACTCTTCCCACATTGATCACAGCTATAAGATTTCTCTCCTGTGTGTATTCTCTGGTGTACAGTCAGAGAGCCAGATGTTGTAAAACTCTTCCCACATTGATCACAGCTATAATATTTCTCTCCAGTGTGTATTCTCTGGTGTCGTGTCAGATGGCAAGATGTAGTAAAACTCTTCCCACATTGATGACAGCTATAAGGTTTCTCTCCTGTGTGTGTTCTCTGGTGCACTGTCAGCTGTCCAGATTGACAAAAACGTTTCCCACATTGATCACAGCAATAAGGTTTCTCTCCTGTGTGTATTCTCTGGTGTAGTGTCAGATGGCCAGATGTAGTAAAACTCCTCCCACATTGATCACAGCTATAAGGTTTCTCTCCTGTGTGTGTTCTCTGGTGTTTAGTCAGATGGCCAGATGTTGTAAAACTCTTCCCACATTGATCACAGCTATAAGATTTCTCTCCAGTGTGTGTTCTCTGGTGTCGTGTCATATGGCTAGATGTAGTAAAACTCTTCCCACATTGATGACAGCTATAAGGTTTCTCTCCTGTGTGTGTTCTCTGGTGCACTGTCAGCTGTCCAGATTGACAAAAACTCTTCCCACATTGATCACAGCTATAACGTTTCTCTCCTGTGTGGATTTTCTGATGAATTTTAATGCCTGATGAGGTGAATCTCTTCCCACAGTCAGAGCAGCAGTGAGTTCTTTTCCCTGTGGATGTCTGCAGGTGTTTATTGAGGTGTTCTGATCTGGAGCAACTCTTCTCTGCCTCTTCAGCATCATGAGGTTGTTGAGGCTCCCCAGAGGACCCACGATAGTTCAGTATCTCTCCTGTGTGAACAACAAAGTCAGACAGATGATTAAAGGCCCACAACAGCGGTAATCCACTGTAAAAGGTGATGCCAACAGCGTAGCCATGATGTTGGACAACAATTGACATCTGTAATGAATGTAATGATTACTTGACATTTGTCTTAAAATGAGCAAGAATAGTCATATTTTGTCTTGTTTTCACATTAGTAGTAACATAGATGATTGTAGGCTAGAAATAAGTTATTCATGTTGTTGAAACTCTAAGCAGTGTGCCAGACTACTTTTGGTCTCCAATATTCTGCCCCTTTCTGTGTTTGCTAAAATTGCAGCACGAGGGCAATGCACACAATTTGGTTGCAGAAACTCATCCCTGCTAATGAGGAAACCACTTGTTATGGATGTAGTATATCTGGTAATGAGGAAACCACTAGTTATGGATGTAGTATATCTGGTAATGAGGAAACCACTAGTTATGGATGTAGTATATCTGGTAATGAGGAAACCACTAGTTATGGATGTAGTATATCTGGTAATGAGGAAACCACTAGTTATGGATGTAGTATATCTGGTAATGAGGAAACCACTAGTTATGGATGTAGTGTATCTGGTAATGAGGAAACCACTAGTTATGGATGTAGTATATCTGGTAATGAGGAAACCACTAGTTATGGATGTAGTATATCTGGTAATGAGGAAACCACTAGTTATGGATGTAGTATATCTGGTAATGAGGAAACCACTAGTTATGGATGTAGTATATCTGGTAATGAGGAAACCACTAGTTATGGATGTAGTATATCTGGTAATGAGGAAACCACTAGTTATGGATGTAGTATATCTGGTAATGAGGAAACCACTAGTTATGGATGTAGTATATCTGCTAATGAGGAAACCACTAGTTATGGATGTAGTATATCTGCTAATGAGGAAACCACTAGTTATGGATGTAGTGTATCTGGTAATGAGGAAACCACTAGTTATGGATGTAGTATATCTGGTAATGAGGAAACCACTAGTTATGGATGTAGTATATCTGGTAATGAGGAAACCACTAGTTATGGATGTAGTATATCTGCTAATGAGGAAACCACTAGTTATGGATGTAGTATATCTGGTAATGAGGAAACCACTAGTTATGGATGTAGTATATCTGGTAATGAGGAAACCACTAGTTATGGATGTAGTATATCTGCCTGGAGCAAAAAATAGTGCGCAAAGATTTTAGTTTTTCACAATGTATTCTGAATATTACAGCGCATATCAGGACAAGATCAGGAGTGCTACTCAAGGAAACTCACATTAAGCTCTGTGTCTATTCACTAATTCACCACCGTGGGGAAAACCCAGGGGAGTTCTCAGAGGCTGACAGCAAAAATAGCCTCCATTACCAGGTTGCTTATGAGTGCATTTCACACTACTTTGGATTATAACTGTAAGGCTCGTTTGAATCTCCTGTTTAATATAATATAATAGTCTTCCCTGTGGCTCAGTTGGTAGAGCATGGTGTTTGCAACGCCAGGGTTGTGGGTTCGATTCCCACTGAAGGCCAGTACAAAAATAAAAAAATGTATGAAATGTATGCATTCACTACTTTAAGTCGCTCTAGATAAGAGCGTCTGCTAAATGACTAAAATGTAAAAAAATAATGTTTGTGTTATTGTTGCAAATCAACTGCTTTATACTTAACACTTCAAATGCTATTTGGCTAGCTTTGCCATCAGCCTGACAATGAGGGTTTGTCCACTAAGTGTTTAACATAACTTCACCTAACAATAACCTACTGTAGGATCCATAACTTCACCTAACAATAACATAGACCTACTGTAGGACCCATAACTTAACCTAACAATATAGACCTACTGTAGGACCCATAACTTCACCTAACAACAACATAGACCTACTGTAGGACCCATAACTTCTAACAACAACATAGACCTACTGTAGGACCCATAACTTCACCTAACAACAACATAGACCTACTGTAGGACCCATAACTTCACCTAACAATAACATAGACCTACTGTAGGATCCATAACTTCACCTAACAATAACATAGACCTACTGTAGGACCCATAACTTCACCTAACAACAACATAGACCTACTGTAGGACCCATAACTTAACCTAACAACAACATAGACCTACTGTAGGACCCATAACTTCACCTAACAATAACATAGACCTACTGTAGAACCCATAACTTCACCTAACAACAACATAGACCTACTGTAGGACCCATAACTTCACCTAACAATAACATAGACCTACTGTAGGACCCATAACTTCACCTAACAACAACATAGACCTACTGTAGGAACCATAACTTCACCTAACAACAACATAGACCTACTGTAGGACCCATAACTTCACCTAACAACAACATAGACCTACTGTAGGATTCAGATTCAGATCAAGAACCGCGTTAATGACAGTATCCATTTGGGTGTCAATAAAGTTAAGGTGACACTCGGTTAGAACCATTGGATTTGCAAACTCTGAAATGATTTAGGATTTCTGTGCCCATAAAAACTGTTTTCCCACCGTAACATAAGGAGACACTAAATGTTACGTAGGTAGAGAGCATTTCAGAGATCTGAATACAAAAAACTGTCCTAACAGGACAATAACCTAAACCACAAGGCCAAATCTACACTGGAGGAGCTTACCAAGATGACATTGAATGTTCCTGAGTGGCCTAGTTACAGTTTGGACTTAAATCATCTTGAAAGTCAATGGCAAGACTTGAAAATGGCTTTCTAGCAATGATCAACAACCAACTTGACAGAACAGGAAGGATTTTAAAAAGAATAATGAATATTCACATGAAGATCAGTCTCCTATTGGATGACATCACGACTTCCCATCAAGCCAACTCCTTGGAGGCCTTACTATGACATCACTCACTCCTTCTAGTTTGCAGTTGTTAAAAAAACACTATTTTGCTCAAAACATTTATTTGTTTCCCTTCAGTGTGTTTATAATTTACTGTATTTATATATCACTTTTCAACAGGAAAGGACGTCATGAACAATTCCGACAGTACAAAAACATATTCAAGTGTAGAATGCCCTTTTAAAAATCACACATTAGTTCAACAACTGCAGAGTTTGTGTCCCTGTTTTATTAGATAGTACTCACTGTATTTACTGGTGTTAATCAGATCAATGTCCCTGTTTTATTAGATAGTACTCACTGTATTTACTGGTGTTAATCAGATCAATGTCCCTGTTTTATTAGATAGTACTCACTGTATTTACTGGTGTTAATCAGATCAATGTCCCTGTTTTATTAGATAGTACTCACTGTATTTACTGGTGTTAATCAGATCAATGTCCCTGTTTTATTAGATAGTACTCACTGTATTTACTTGTGTTAATCAGATCAATGTCCCTGTTTTATTAGATAGTACTCACTGTATTTACTGGTGTTAATCAGATCAATGTCCCTGTTTTATTAGATAGTACTCACTGTATTTTCTGGTGTTAATCAGATCAATGTCCCTGTTTTATTAGATAGTACTCACTGTATTTACTGGTGTTAATCAGATCAATGTCCCTGTTTTATAAGATAGTACTCACTGTATTTACTGGTGTTAATCAGATCAATGTCCCTGTTTTATTAGATAGTACTCACTGTATTTACTGGTGTTAACCAGAACAATGTCCCTGTTTTATTAGATAGTACTCACTGTATTTACTGGTGTTAATCAGATCAATGTCCCTGTTTTATTAGATAGTACTCACTGTATTTACTGGTGTTAATCAGATCAATGTCCCTGTTTTATTAGATAGTACTCACTGTATTTACTGGTGTTAATCAGTTCTCCAGTCTTCTCTTCTTCGTCCTCCTCTAATGTGACAGTAATCTCCCCCTCTTCATCCTTCATTCCAAAAACGTCTTCATCTTCTTTCACTTCATCCTCCACTGTAAAAACTGCATCTTCCTCCTCTTCTTTTACTGTAACATCCTCCTCCTCTTTCACTCTGAACGCTTCTTCCTCTTCTTTCACTGAAACAGCCTCACCCTCTACTTGTTTTTGTATTGAAACAGCCTCCTCTTCCTCCTCCTCTTTCACGAGAGCGTCTTTTTCCGTCCAGCAGACCTCCGCTTCTTTAGCAGGAGGAGAGTAGCTTAGTGAACTCATGGTCGGAGATGTTAGCTAGTTAGCATTAGCGACTAGACTAGTGCTAACTTAACCAGCCAGCTAGCTGACTTACAACGTAAATATTACATAAAATGGAGTACTATGTTTAAATCACAGTGGCAATTAAACCACGAAATTGTCTTAAGAACTTGAATGTTCAGACTTTGTCAGCTAGCGAGCTACCGAGGTGGCTGCAGTTGTTGAAGAAGCGTTCCGTCCACTAGATTATACGTCACACTAGAAACATCGCCTGAAAGACACATATCGCCATCTCCTGTCTGGAGGGAGGAAACGCAGTTGAGGAGGGAAAACTATTTTTATTCTTCATTGAATTATAATATTATAAAGCAGTTTAGGGAAACGTTTTTTTCCTCTCCATTAAATATGAATATTATATCAACACGTACAAAGAGCAACAATTGTTGTTTGATTAGTTCAGATTTTTTTTTATGAGAATTTAAAACAAACTCTACATCTACTCCACATCTGTATTTCTGATTCAGTCAAATAACTAGATATCAAAATAAGCACCTAGTTATTGATACCCTTGATAAAGATGAGCTAAAATGACTGTATGAAATAAATAAATAAACTTTACCCACTACCAGGATATTTTAGCCCAAAACCTGGTTACCTCTCTGCTAGGAGGCTGAGACTTGGCCATAAGAGGACCTTCCAGCAAGACACATCAACATCCACAAAGAAATGGTTAATTGGGCACAAAATCAACATTTTCAATGGCCATCTCAGTCTTCAGACTTGAACTCCATTGAAAACCTGTGGTTTGAATTGAACAGGGCAGTCCATAAGCGCAGACTAAATAAATCAAGGACCTGGAGAGATTCTGTATGGAGGAAGGGTCTAAGATCCCACCCAATGTGTTCTCTAATCTCATTAAACATTTCAGTGTCATTATCCTCCCAAGGGGAGGGTGCTGGAGTATTGAAAACATGGGTGGCAATAATTCAGACCCCTACCTTTTGAGAATTACATGTTACACTAAATCTCTTTCTCTGAGCAATTGTATTAGTATAAAATAATATAATCTCCCTTTTTTTGTTGGTGTACATGGTGTAACAATACATAATGTAGATGTATATAATGAACAGACTAGGTCTATACTGCTCCTACATGGTGTAACAATACATCATGTAGATGTATATAATGAACAGACTAGGTCTATACTGCTCCTACATGGTGTAACAATACATAATGTAGATGTATATAATGAACAGACTAGGTCTATACTGCTCCTACATGGTGTAACAATACATCATGTAGATGTATATAATGAACAGACTAGGTCTATACTGCTCCTACATGGTGTAACAATACATCATGTAGATGTATATAATGAACAGACTAGGTCTATACTGCTCCTACATGGTGTAACAATACATCATGTAGATGTATATAATGAACAGCCTAGGTCTATACTGCTCCTACATGGTGTAACAATACATCATGTAGATGTATATAATGAACAGCCTAGGTCTATACAAAAAGTTTGGGGTCACTTAGAAATGTCCTTGTTTTTGAAAGAAAAACAAAATGTTTCATTTATTTACCTGTTTTTGCTTTGTCATTATGGGGTATTGTGATGTCATTATAGGGTATTGTGATGTCATTATGGGGCAACGTGATGTCATTATGGGGCAATGTGATGTCTTATGGGGTATTGTGTGTAGATTGATGAGGGAAAAAATGATTTAATACATTTTAGAATAAGGCTGTAACGTAACAAAATGTAGAAAAGGTGAAGGGGTCTGAATACTTTCCGACTGCACTGTATATATTGGGGAAGTACTTAGTGACATCACTTCATTAAACAGGAGGTACAAATATATAACATAGGTTCACAATATCAACATTCAATGTATCAAAATATATGACCAAGCTGGAAGTGTAAACGCCAGCCCAGCCACAATCCTAGAGGTTCACTGATGATCAACCTCCTCCTTCACATCTGACTCCTGATGATCAACCTCCTCCTTCACATCTGACTCCTGATGATCAACCTCCTCCTTCACATCTGACTCCTGATGATCAACCTCCTCCTTCACATCAGACTCCTGATGATCAACCTCCTCCTTCACATCTGACTCCTGATGATCAACCTCCTCCTTCACATCTGACTCCTGATGATCAACCTCCTCCTTCACATCTGACTCCTGATGATCAACCTCCTCCTTCACATCTGACTCCTGATGATCAACCTCCTCCTTCACATCTGAGTCCTGATGATCAACCTCCTCCTTCACATCTGACTCCTGATGATCAACCTCCTCCTTCACATCTGACTCCTGATGATCAACATCCTCCTTCACATCTGACTCCTGATGATCAACCTCCTCCTTCACATCTGACTCCTGATGATCAACCTCCTCCTTCACATCTGACTCCTGATGATCAACCTCCTCCTTCACATCTGACTCCTGATGATCAACCTCCTCCTTCACATCTGACTCCTGATGATCAACCTCCTCCTTCACATCAGACTCCTGATGATCAACCTCCTCCTTCACATCTGACTCCTGATGATCAACCTCCTCCTTCACATCTGACTCCTGATGATCAACCTCCTCCTTCACATCTGACTCCTGATGATCAACATCCTCCTTCACATCTGACTCCTGATGATCAACCTCCTCCTTCACATCTGACTCCTGATGATCAACCTCCTCCTTCACATCAGACTCCTGATGATCAACCTCCTCCTTCACATCTGACTCCTGATGATCAACCTCCTCCTTCACATCTGACTCCTGATGATCAACCTCCTCCTTCACATCTGACTCCTGATGATCAACCTCCTCCTTCACATCAGACCAGCTATCTATTTATCACTGTAAAAAAACAAACTCCAAATGTAGAACAGCCATGGAGGAGGGTGAAAGGATAGCAGCCCCAACTGTCAGTGAGAGAGGAGGCTATTCTGGATAGGGCAGGTACTTTTGTGTAGTTCCTGTCCCTAGAAGTGAGGATGGAGATAATAGTAACATAATATTCAGTGTGGTGTAATTTGACTATAATGAAGTCTGTTTCTTGTGAGGTTTTCTGTCCTCAGATAAAGAGCTCTATGAAAGCCAGTCTACATATGAAGAGGTCTCAATGAAGAGCAGTGGTTCTCAGTCCTGGGGACTCAAAGAGGGGCATATTTTTGTTTTTGCCTTCACACTGCAAAGCTGATTCAAATGATCAACTCATCATCAAGCTTCAAGTGGTATTTATGTATTCATTTGTGATGCCATCCTTGATATGATTCTGTCATTGTCACATGCTACACATGTACATATGTGTGCCCATGCATCTATCAATCCAATGTTATCATGATTTGTTATCAGGGACATTATACTTTAGTAATCCACAATGACCTGGTGATGTAACAGTCTAGTAATTACATTGTCTTCCATATTCCTACAGATACCTTGTAACTGGAGATTCCTTCAAAACGATTGCCTACAGTTACCGTGTAGGGCACTGCAAGGTTGGGTGACCAGGGTCATCTGGGACTGCCTCCTGGAGGAATTCAGGTGTGTGAAGGCTACCTGTGTCCTGCGTAACTTCATGAGGATGGACACGAGGACCAGGAGGGGATCTGCAGCTCGCCGCCGTGTGCCAGAGGAGGAGTCTGCTGCTCTGCAGGATGTTTCAAGGATGGGGTCCAACAACGCAGCAAGAGAGGCAATCCGTGTGCAGGAGATCTTCACCTCCTACTTCTTCAAAGAGGGTGCTGTTCCCTGGCAACACCATAGACTACACTATGCACAACCAAAAGCTCTTTTAAGAGCCATTCACATTGCAATAAGAGTATTCTTCCATTTACTGAGCTATGTCAACTGCAGTTATTCAAGTCCCAATTTCTCTCCCTTTGATTTCTACTTCTCAGGTGAGGGTGCTGTTTAGGTAAGGGTGTGATGTCTGTGCAAGAACAAAAACAGGCTATTTTAAATCACCCATATTGAAAAAATGTAGAACAATTAGACACCCTATAACCCACACCTACACACACATGTATCAATCTGATTGATGGATTGTGTTGTGCAGTAAACAGGCTCAGGTGTATAACTGTGGCTCCTTCCACCTTCAAAGAATAGGCAAGAGGGCCAACCATGGAGAATAGTAAGACACTTCATTATTTCTATAACTACGCTGTATTGTTTGTCCTTGTGTGTCCATTCATGTTTTTCAGCATAAAGTACTCTGCAGCCACTTAGTGTGGTGTGGACACCAGGTGAGGCCACACACAGATTCCTGTTGAACACTGTCGCTTTAACTACCTTATTTTCTCAATAACAGTCTCTCTCCTTCACTTCATCCCTCTCTCCTCTTCTCCCTAAATCCTCTAGGTTATATCAGCTGTGTCGACGAACCCCTCCTGCATCTGAACTGGCTACATAGAGGGCACAGCATGATCAGAGGTGAGAGGTCACTTGGTCAGGTCAACAGGAAGTATTATTAAAGAGATGCTTTACATTGAAATACAGATAGAGATGCAGTAGTCCCAGAGTGAATGATCCCAGGTCAGTTTATATTATACAGGAAGTATTATTAAAGAGATGCTTTACATTGAAATACAGATAGAGATGCAGTAGTCCCAGAGTTAATGATCCCAGGTCAGTTTATATTATACAGGAAGTATTATTAAAGAGATGCTTTACATTGAAATACAGATAGAGATGCAGTAGTCCCAGAGTTAATGATCCCAGGTCAGTTTATATTATACAGGAAGTATTATTAAAGAGATGCTTTACATTGAAATACAGACAGAGATGCAGTAGTCCCAGAGTTAATGATCCAAGGTCAGTTTATATTATACAGGAAGTATTATTAAAGAGATGCTTTACATTGAAATACAGATAGAGATGCAGTAGTCCCAGAGTTAATGATCCAAGGTCAGTTTTACATTTCACCTCCTGATTGATGACTAACAATGTTAGAATAAAAAATAAAAACACAAGGTTTAAACATGCTCTCTCTCTCCATCTGTCTCTCGTCTGCAGGTATGTTTTGATGTGAGAGGATGCCAACCCCCAGTCCCATCATCACCACCTCACCTGCTTTTAAGAACCTTTGGGCCGACGAGAGACACTATTATGTAATTGTGATGAACTGAGAGAATATTTATGTAGCACTGTGATTCATTAATCATGTGCTGCCTTCCCTGCTCCTATGTGCTTACCTCTTTCCCTTTCTGTCTTTTACACCTCTCTCACCACCTCCTCTTTCTTCCTCTGTTTTTATAATGCACAACAGATGTGCATTGAAGGACAGATTGAACTTGTATTTATAACATAACTGCTTTCTTCTGCTTTAACTTCTTTCTTCTGGAAAATGTGAAGTCCAAGATGGACAAAGGGGGCGTTGTCGGGGCTGTGTTTCTGGACCTAAGGAAGGCTTTCGATACTGTTAACCATGAGATTCTCATCACAAAATTGTCCAAGTTCAACTTTTCCCCCGATGCCTTGAGATGGATGAAATCATACCTGTTACATCCTCAGAAAGCATGAGCTCCTGAGTTGGGAAGATCTTGTGCAATACACCGACGCATGTCTTGTATTCAAGATCCTAAATGGCCTGGCTCCCCCTCTCCCCCTCCGCTCCCCCTCCACTCAGTATTTTTGTTAAACAGAAAACCCAAACATATGGCAGCAGATCCACAAGGTCTGTCATGAGAGGTGACTGTATAGTTCCCTTAAGGAAAAGCACCTTTAGTAAATCTGCTTTCTCTGTGAGAGCTTCCCATGTCTGGAATACACTGCCATCAGACACACATAACTGCACCACACATCACACTTTCACAAATTGCATGAAGACATGGCTAAAGGTCAATCAGATTTGTGAACATAATCCCTAGCTGTGTATTACCACTTTCCATGTTGTCTGTTGTCTGGAGCTTGTGAGGTGTGGAAACACTTTGTTGCTTTTATAGATTTTGTCTTGTTGCTTTTTGTTCTATGTTGCTCTGTCTGTATGCTACATCTTGCTTGTCCTATGTTGCTCTGTCTGTATGCTACATCTTGCTTGTCCTATGTTGCTCTGTCTGTATGCTACATCTTGCTTGTCCTATGTTGCTCTGTCTTTATGCTATGTCTTGCTTGTCCTATGTTGCTCTGTGTATGCTCACTGTTCAATGATTGTCTATGTTGTAATTGTTTTTAATAACCTGCCCAGGGACTAGAAGTTTAAGATGCGATGGAACGGTTGACGAAAAAAAAAAAGTCACAGAAAAAATATATTGACTGATATTGATTTATTTAAGGGGGGGGGCTAATGAATATTTTAGGACCAGCGATGTCCCTTATTCCTACCCTTTAACTTTTGTCTGACAAAATAAACATTTTACTCAACTGCGTTACCCACTCCAGTCAGCAGATGGCGGTCTGGGAATTTAACGCGATGCTGTTGGTGTGACGTATAATCTAGTGGACGGAACTCTTCTTTCAACAGAAGCAACAGTTAGTCAGACACCACGGTAGCTTGCTAGACAAAATAGCCGAACCGATAAAGCTCTTTAGACGCGTTAGTGTATATTAGCCTCTGTGTTTAAAACCCACTTCTGTGGTCTAGTTAGTTATCCGATTTAATTTCATATTTACGGTGTTGTTGTTATTATTCAGCTAGCGGGCTGGTTAAGTTAGCATTAGCCCAGCTAGCTAACATCTCCGACCATGCGGTCACTGAGCTACTCTCCTCCTGTTAAAGAAGAGGACATCACAGTAAAACAAGAAGTAGAGGGTGAGGCCGTTACTGTGAAAGAAGAAAAAGATGCGTTCAGAGTGAAAGAGGAGGAGGATGTTACAGTAAAAGAAGAGGAGGATGCAGTTTATGGAGTGAAAGAGGAAGAGGGGGAGATGACTGTTACATCGATAGAGGAGGAAACTGGACATCTGGGCCCGGTTTCCCAAACGCATCTTAAGGCATCCAATGGTTCTAACGGTGAACTTAGCCATAAGATGGTTTTGAGAAACCGTTCCCTGATTAACACTAGTAAGTACTGTCTTAAATACAGAGGCACAAACTCTGCAGTTGTTGAACTGATGTGTGGTGTTAAAGTGGAAATATGCAATAGCTACATCCATATTGTGACTTTTATATTAGTTATTTATAGCCATTGATTCTTGAAGAATATAACACATGTCTCATGAGCTTAGTTCAACTGTTGTACCCCATCAGAACCCCAAATAAGCTTTTTTTTACTCCAATGTTTAGAAATGTAAACCAACACTGTATAGCCTCAACATAGTTAAAACTATAATGTTGATATCATGGATGGTCAGTCCTTGCATCCATAGGTCTGTCTATGAATTTGAAAGTAGTTACATTTCTCCAACCCCATAATCATCTTATAACCAAAACAGTGGTGGAATGACAGCTTTGTTGTTGTATGAACGGCAGATTGCTGGGTTGTGTGAGTTATTTCAACAGTAACAAAATGGCTGCCCAGAGGCTTGGTTTGGTAAACAGCTGAGGGATGGGGGAAGGAGGAGTGTAACCACTCAAATTTATTCATCCAGGATGTCATAATGATAGTTTAACCAGGTTTCTAGGATATATAGTATATTCTAGAATTCATCCATGATGTCATAATGATAGTTTAACCAGGTTTCTAGGATATATAGTATATTCTATAACTGCCAGTGTAGATTTCCTGTGGAGGCAAATTATTAGAGCTGTTGATAAGTCATTGTATAATATTCAGCCAATTGTTTTTCATGCCATTACATTAAAGGCAAGACATACCTAGATTAAATTACATTCATGAATTGGTTTGAAACCTTTGTTTTAAACCCTTCTCAAAATTGGTGCCTTGCCGGATTTGTAAAAAATGGATTGTCATGAAACTCTATTTTTTAAATGTATTTAAATGTAACCTTTATTTAACTAGGCAAGTCAGTTAAGAACAAATTCTTATTTACAATGACTGCCTACCCCGGACACCGCTGGGCCAATTGTGCGCCGCCCTATGGGACTCCAAATCACGGCCGGTTGTGATACAGCCTGGATTTGAACCAGGGTGTCTGTAGTGAAGCCTCAAGCACTGAGATGCAGTGTCCTCTGCGCCACTCGGGAGCCCCAACATCATGTTCTAGTGCTGTCCCCAACTAAAATACATCTTGGTCAACCAAGAGTCATCTGCTCTTTCTACCAATCACCCCATGTGTTTTAATAAAATCAACTATATGTACTGAACTTGTCTGATGCTTTAAGCATGCTATTTGATTAAATAATTTAAACACACAAATGACTGGAGGGAGCCAGTCGTCAACATGACCTGACCGGAGGGAGCCAGTCGTCAACATGACCTGACCGGAGGGAGCCAGTCGTCAACATGACCTGACTAGAGGGAGGGAGCCAGTCGTCAACATGACCTGACTAGAGGGAGGGAGCCAGTCGTCAACATGACCTGACTAGAGGGAGGGAGCCAGTCGTCAACATAACCTGACTAGAGGGAGGGAGCCAGTCGTCAACATAACCTGACTAGAGGGAGGGAGCCAGTCGTCAACATAACCTGACTAGAGGGAGGGAGCCAGTCGTCAACATAACCTGACTAGAGGGAGGGAGCCAGTCGTCAACATAACCTGACTAGAGGGAGGGAGCCAGTCGTCAACATAACCTGACTAGAGGGAGGGAGCCAGTCGTCAACATAACCTGACTAGAGGGAGGGAGCCAGTCGTCAACATAACCTGACTAGAGGGAGGGAGCCAGTCGTCAACATAACCTGACTAGAGGGAGGGAGCCAGTCGTCAACATAACCTGACTAGAGGGAGGGAGCCAGTCGTCAACATAACCTGACTAGAGGGAGGGAGCCGACCAGTTCTGAAAGCCTTTCGCCGCACCCTCATTCTACTCCTCTGGTGATGTAGAGGTTATCCCAGGCCCTGTGTGTCCCCAGGCGCTCTCATTTGTTGACTTCTGTAACCGTAAAAGCCTTGGTTTCATGCATGTTAACATCAGAAGCCTCCTCCCTAAGTTTGTTTTACTCACTGCTTTAGCACACTCCGCCAACCTTGATGTCCTTGCCGTGTCTGAATCCTGGTTAGGAAGATAACCAACAATTCTGAAATTTCCATCCCCAACTACAACATTTTCCATCAAAATGAGAGGAGTTGCAATCTACTGCAGAGATGGCCTGCAATGTTCTATCATACTTTCCAGGTCTAAGCCCAAACAGTTGGAGCTTTTAATTAAAAAAATGAATCTCTCCAGAAATAAGTCTCTCACTGTTGCCGCCTGTTACAGACCCCCCTCAGCTCCCAGCTGCCCTGGACACCATATGTGAATTGATTGGCCCCCATCTATCTTCAGAGTTTGTTCTGTTAGGTGACCTAAACTGGGATATGCTTAACCTCTCTAGGGGGTGTGGGACGCTACCGTCCCACATGGCCAACATCCAGTGAAATTGCAGAGCACCAAATTCAAAAACAGAAATACTCATTATAAGAATTCATAAAACATTCAAGTGTTATACATCGGTTTAAAGATTAACTTCTTGTTAATCAAACCACGGTGTCAGATTTCAAAAAGGCTTTACCGTGAAAGCATACCATGCGATTATCTGAGAACAGCGCCCAGCAGACAAATCATTAGTAACAGTTACCAGCCAAGTAGAGGAGTTACACAAGTCAGAAATAGCGATAAAATGAATCACTTACTTTTGATGATCTTCATATCGTTGCAACTCACAAGACTCCCATTTACTCAATAAATGTTTGTTTTGTTCGATAAAGTCTCTCTTTATATCCAAAAACCTCCGTTTTGTTCATGCGTTTTGTTCAGTAATCCACAGGCTCAAAGGCAGTCACTACAGCCAGACGAAAAATCCTAAAAGTATCAGTAAAGTTCGTAGAAACATGTCAAACGATGTTTATAATCAATCTTCAGGTTTTTAGCCTAAATAATATATAACATTTCAACCGGACAATAACGTCGTCAATATAAAAGGTAAACAAGAAAGGTGCGCTCTCGGTCTCGCGCATGAAAAATCTCTGAGATACTGAATGGTCCACTCATTCAGAGTGGTCTTACACTCTCATTTTTCAGAATACAAGCCTGAAACTATTTCTAAAGACTGTTGACATCTAGTGGAAGCCATAGGAAGTGCAATTTGAGGCCTAAGTCAATGGAATCTGTATAGGCAGTCAATGGAAAACTACAACAACAACAAATCCCACTTCCTGGATGTATTTTTCTCAGGTTTTTGCCTGTCATATCAGTTCTGTTATACTCACAGACATTATTTTAACAGTTTTGGAAACTTTAGAGTGTTTTCTATCCAAATCTACCAAGTTTACTTTGGCACGCTTTTCATCCGGAGGTGAAAACAGTGCCCCCTACCCTAGTGAGGTTAACACCCCGGCCGTCCTACAATTCAAGCTAGATGCCCTCAATCTCACACAAATTATCAAGGAACCCACCAGGTACAACCCCTAAATCTGTAAACATGGGTACCCTCATAGATATTATCCTGACCAACTTGCCCTCCAAATACACCTCTGCTGTTTTCAATCAGGATCTCAGCGATCACTGCCTCATCGCCTGCATCCGTTATGGGTTTGCGGTCAAACGGCCACCCCTCATCACTGTCACATGCTCCCTAGAACACTTCTGCGAGCAGGCCTTTCTAATCGACCTGGTATACATATTCGTCGCCAAACCCACTGGCTCCAGGTCATCTATAAGTCTTTGCTAGGCCGACTTCACTCAGCTCACTGGTCACCATAGCAACACCCACCCATAGCATGCGCTCCAGGAGGTATATCTCACTGGTCATCCCCAAAGCCAACACCTACTTTGGCTGCATTTCCTTCCAGTTCTCTGCTGCCAGTGACTGGAACGAATTGCAAAAATCGCTGAAGTTGGAGACATATATCTCCCTCACTAACTTCAAGCATCAGCTATCTGAGCAGCTTACCGATCGCTGCAGCTGTACACAGCCCATCTGTAAATAGCCCATCCAACTACCTACCTCATCCCCATGTTTTTATTGACTTTTTTTGCTCTTTTGCACACCACTATTTCTACTTGAACATCTATCACTCCAGTGTTAAATTGTAATTACTTCGCTACTATGGCCTATTTATTGCCTTACCTCCGTACTCCATTTGCACACACTGTATATAGACTTTTCTATTGTGTTATTGACTGTACGTTTGTTTATCCAACGTGTAACTGTTGTTTGTGTCCCACTGCTTTGCCTTATCTTCACCAGGTCACAGTTGTAAATGAGAACTTGTTCTCATCTGGCCTACCTGGTTAAATAAAGGTCAATATATATATATATATCGTAACTTTATTGACACCCAAATGGATACTGTCATTAATGCGGTTCTTCAATAATTACACATAATAATTAATACTGTAGCTGTTTAGTTAGTGACATGTTCAACTATCATCAGCTGATCCAGGAAATCATTTTCTGAATGACAGTCGCATGACAAACATCACGACATGCAACAACAACCAAAGTGCTTCTTCTTTCATTACTCTGGTAAAGAAAGTTATGCTGTGCTGCACATTGGATCCAACATCCCTAACAAATTCATGTTTATAATGTGCTATTGTCTGGTTGATTTACAGTGGGGTCTCGTTAGTCTGTTTGGAAACAGAGATACTTAGCTCATAATGTGTAGAGAACTGTTCCTTGATGGATAGGCTATTGTACAACACAGAGCTATTTTCCTATATTTGTTGTTAGGTGATGTTATGGGCAAATTTTGCAAACAAACAGTGTACAAACCCTCATTGTCACCTTGATGGAAAAGCCAAAGAGCATTTTTTTCTGGTTGAAGTGTTTTTTTAAGTACAAAGCGGTTGATTTGCGACAATAACGCAAACATATTAAGCAGGAGATTGAAACGAGCCTTACAATTATAATCCAAAGTAGTGTGAAATGAACTCATAAGCAACCTGGAAATGGAGGTTACTCCCCTGAGTTTTCCCCCATTCACATTCAGAATACATTGTGAAAAACGAAAATCTTTTCTCATCATTTTTGCTCCAGGCAGATATACTACATCCATAACTAGTGGTTTCCTCATTACCAGATATACTACATCCATAAATATCGGTTTCCTCATTAGTGGGGAGGAGTTTCTACAACCAAATTGCATGTGCATCGCCCTCATGCCGCAATTTTAGCTAACACAGAAAGGGGCCTATATTGGAGACCAAAAGTCGTCTGGCACACTGCTTAGAGTTTCAACAACATGAATAACTTATTTCTAGCCTACAATCTTAATGTTACTACTAATGTGAAAACAAGACAAAATATGACTATTCTTGCTCATTTTAAGACAAATGTCAAATAATTTTAACATTCATTACAGACGTCAATTGTTGTCCAACATCATGGCTACGCTGTTGGCATGACCTTTTAGAGTGGATTTCTGCTGTTGTGGGCCTTTAATCATCTGTCTGACTTTGTTGTTCACACAGGAGAGATACTTCACTATCTTGGATCCTCTGGGGAGCCTCAACAACCTCATGATGCTGACAAGGCAGAGAAGAGTCTCTCCAGATCAGAACACCTCAGGAAACACCTGCAGAGATGCACAGGGAAGAGAACTCACCGCTGCTCTGAGTGTGGGAAGAGATTCACCTCATCAGGCATTAAAATGCATCAGAGAACACACACAGGAGAGAAATCTTACAGCTGTGATCAATGTGGGAAGAGTTTTAGTCAATCTTGCCATCTGGTATCACACCAGAGAACACACACAGGAGAGAAATCTTATATCTGTGATCAATGTGGGAAGAGTTTTACTATATCTAGCTCTCTGACTGTACACCAGAGAATACACACAGGAGAGAAACCTTATAACTGTGATCAATGTGGGAAGAGTTTTGGTACATCTAGCCATCTGGTATCACACCAGAGAACACACACAGGAGAGAAACCTTATAGCTGTGATCAATGTGGGAAGAGTTTTGGTCAATCTGGAGCGCTGACAGTGCACCAGAGAACACACACAGGAGAGAAACCTTATAGCTGTGGTCAATGTGGGAAGAGTTTTGGTATGTCTAGCCATCTGGTATCACACCAGAGAACACACACAGGAGAGAAACCTTATAGCTGTGATCATTGTAGGAAGAGTTTTACTACATCTGGCTCTCTGACTGTACACCAGAGAACACACACAGGAGAGAAACCTTATAGCTGTGGTCAATGTGGGAAGAGTTTTGGTCAATCTGGAGCGCTGACAGTGCACCAGAGAATACACTCAGGAGAGAAACCTTATAACTGTGATCAATGTGGGAAGAGTTTTGTTTCATCTAGCCATCTGACTAAACACCAGAGAATACACACAGGAGAGAAACCTTATAGCTGTGACCAGAGATAATCTGATTAAAGATCTCTGATCAAACATCAGAAAATACATGAAGGAGTTGTTTCATGATATCAATGAATTAATGTCACAATGTAGAATGTTTTAACATTGTAGAAGGAGTATTTTAATGATGTCACAATGTAGAACCCTAAACGTTTGTCCCCTGTTCTATTGATTTCAGCATGATATGGATATTAGCCTCAGGGGGAAAATCCAGGCTCTGAAATGGAAGAGTTACTATTTATGAGATTTAACAAAAAGTGACTAACAAAAAAAGAGCTGTGTTACACTTACCACGTTGGTGACCCACTTGAATCAAAATGCAACACTTCAAAATGTAGCTAGCTGTTTTCTACAAATTGTCCTCTAACCAGGGATGTACACATTATTCCCAGATTCCGTGTGATTTTTGAGCTGTTAGTTTTAACAGGATGTGCAACCTCATCTCCCTCCTGTCGTACAAATGATTTCAACATGATATTGATGAGTGATGACAAATAAGTGTTGTGTTCCTTTGTTTAGTGACCCCTACATTTAAATGCATCACTCCAAAATGTAGCTGACTGTCTTCTGCAGGTTGTCCTCTAACCCGTGAGGTAAAATACATCTGCCATTTCCATATGTTTATTTTTTAGTTGTGTTAGTTTCAACAGCACGTACAACCTGATTTCCCCCCTAATCGATATTAGTGATTTATTGCTACTTGTCAAAACAACAGTGTTTTTGGTGCTTGTACAGTTTTATAAGGTGCTTGTTTTAAATAATACAAGTAATATGATTATTGTGACAGATGTTTGTGTATGTATTACATTTTATGTTTAGGTTTTCAATTTATCACAAACTGTTTCTGCATTTGTACTACTGATTTGGACACGTTTAAACTGTGACATTGGGGATATCTCACCTAGCAAAATGTCGTTGAAAATAAGACTATGCCCGACATTCAATATAAGTTTGGTTTTAGTTGAAAGTTGAAAAGAAAACAATTTAATTTCAACATACTTACAGCCTAAACACATAGTCACAGTACAATAATCAAATATATGAGCAATCCTACATCACTCCAGTATTTATTTACAACATTCCACTACTGAAGAAGCATGACTCAAATCACCTCATATTTCAAACATTAAGCCTGACAAAGATACATTTTATGCCTCGCCATTAAGTGAATTATTGCTAATACATATTAACAAAGGGGTGTACATTTGGTTTTTATATTTCATGTGTAATATTCATGTAAGATTTAGTAATCATAATTATTTATGCAACCAACTGACAATTTCTGGGTACAATTATATTGACATTGTTGCCCTGTTTTTAGAATATCAGGGTTCATTCTCAGATGTGCCAAACCAAATGTACCAGAGCATGACATTGGGGACTGGGCCCCGATCCAACAACATGCCTATCTAGTGAACCCTGAAAAGAGAGAGAAGCTCTGCAGTGAGGTGGAAAGTTACTATGGATATTGCAGGAGTTTCCTCTTGAAATCAGACATGTCTGTGGTAAGGACAACTTGGTTGCTGATTGTCTCAAGGTGGGCAGTTAAAAAGATTTGTGTTTTGTGTTTAGGCAGTGTGTTGCCATGGATCTTTATTTATTATAACTGCACGTTTTTCCGTATTGGAGATGAGTTTTGTTTGGGCTCGTTCCAAGAGGACGAGAGTTCTAGAAGCTAGTGGGATTTAGGAAGACGAGAGTTCTAGAAGCTAGTGAGTTTTAGGAAGACGAGAGTTCTAGAATCTAGTGAGTTTTAGGAAGACGAGAGTTCTAGAAGCTAGTGAGTTTTAGGAAGACGAGAGTTCTAGAAGCTAGTGAGTTTTAGGAAGACGAGAGTTCTAGAAGCTAGTGAGTTTTAGGATTCTATAGTAAGAAAAAGGATAAGGATCAAAAATATTTCGATTGTATATATATATTATTTAGAAATGTGTTTTTCTTGTTTTTAAATGCTGACACGTCTAGCTCGTTAGCCCGTCTAGCTCGTTAGCCCGTACAGCTCGTTAGCCCGTCTAGCTCGTTAGCACGTAGGACGCACTGATTGGTGTCACCTCGTTAGTCAGTATGTGTTACACCTGTGCTGGCTTGTCCATCTCGTTAGTGGGAAGGTGTTTCACCTGAGCTGGTCCAGGTTCTATTTAAGAGTGTCTGGCCCAGTGCTCCAGTTGTCTTGATACATGTGGAGAGTCAACACCTTTAGTTGCTCCACCTTTTTGGTTTACTTCCTGTCTTTAAGTTTGGTGTGGGTTTTTCTTTTGTTTTCCTCTTCTTGGGCAGATTTAGTGGGTCTCATGGTGGGTGTCTTTTAGGTCCCAGTTGTTGTTACTAGTCAACTTCCAGTGGACACCCCCATAGTGTCTTTCAGAGCCCCTCCTAAAAAAACAAGTTATATTTTGGGTTGGATGTTGCATCATATTGTTGATATTTGAATCAATGGCGTTTCCTTACAATGCTCATTAGTCTTTCAGTTATTGTTTTTTATCCTCATATTTGTGTACTAAATATTTCTGATTATTTTCATAGTTTTTTCCTGCGAAGCCATTGTGTTGCATCCATGTCTGACATGTGCTGTATAAATAAAGCTTGTTTTGATTTGAACATATTGTAAAACAAATTAACCCAATGACTGACCAATCAACAAACTCTTGGTCCACCTTAGTATGAAAAACTGTATCAATCCCACTTTTCCAGCCTGCTGAAGGCGTGGTGGAGTGGTAAACACCACCCCCGGCTCTACCAGGGGCTTGAGGTGGTCTCCCACAGCTCTGCTTATGTCATGTTCTGTGGACTTGCTGTTCCATTTCTTGACTGCCCCTGCAACACAGAAACACATTTAGTCATATTATATATAACACTCAAAGTAATGGATATGGAGCATCTATGGCCTCAGTTACACCTGGCACCTAAATGTGACTTCTGTCATCCGATCACTCCAAGCTGCATTAGGTTCAGATCTACCAGGATGAGCCTTTGACACAGTCAGGCCACTGATTATGCATCAGCAATGTAAAGAGATGGGGTGAATGAAGGGCAAAGTAAATTTGACACAAATTACCTTCATAATAAATCAAATGTTGTTGGTCACATACAGGTGTTCAGCAGATGTTATTGCAGGTGTAGTGAAATGCTTGTCCTTCTAGTTCCCACAGTGCAGCAATATCTAACAAGTAATATCTAACAATTTCACAACAAATACCTAATACACACAAATCTAAGTAAAGCAATGGAATTAGGAATATATAAATATATGGATAAACAATGTCAGAGCAGCATAGACTGAGACAAAGTTTATACATATGAGATGAGAAATGGAAGATATTTAAACATTATTAAAGGGACATTATTAAAGTGACTAGTGTTCCATTTATTAAAGTGGCCAATGATGTCAAGTCTATATGTAGGCTGCAGCCTCTCTGTGCTATTTATCAGTCTGATGGCCTTGAGATAGAAGCTGTTTTTCAGTCTTTCGGTCCCAGCTTTGATGCACCTGTACTGATCTCGCCTTCTGAATGATAGCGGGGTGAACAGGCAGTGGCTCAGGTGGCTCGGGTAATAACAAAAAACATGTATGTATGCCTGGGGGGAAATTCACTTTCATACAGCAATACCAGTGGACAATTTGCACTAAATAAACATAAATGGAACATATTCCCTTTTGCTGACGTGATGAACCACTAAGGGGACATAAATATTTAATCCCAAAACTTTCCCTTTGGTTTAACTGTTTAAGACGGTCCCCTTTTCTAATAGAGGCCGGAATGTGATCAATACCCACAGCTTGTAGGTGTAACCGATGTGAAATGGCTAGTTAGTTAGCGGTGGTGCGCGCTAATAGCATTTCAATCAGTGACGTCACTCGCTCTGAGACTTGAAGTAGGGTTTCCCCTTGCGTTGCAAGGGCCGCGGCTTTTGTGGCGCGATGGGTAACGTTGCTTCGTGGGGTGTCAGTTGTTGATGTGTGCAAGGGTCCCTGGTTTGAGCCCGGGTTGGGGCGAAGAGAGGGAGGCAGGGTTGCCTTGGTGTAAGGACTTATAGTGCCTTGCCATGGGGTAGTCGTCATTGCCTACCCGTATGGCGTACTTGTGTTCCGCTAGGCGGTCTTGAAGGCGTCTCTTTGTCCGTCCAATGTAGAACACCTTGCACTGTGGACATTCCAATCTATAGATGACATGAGTGGTTTTGCAGTTAATGAAATGCTTGACGTAATACTCCATTTTGGAAGCTGTGTCTACAAAATACTTTTTCTGTGCAATATTTCTGCAGTGGTTACATTTAAAAGAGCCCTTGGGTTTGTGGTCAAGCCAAGTTTTTTGAGAGTCACCCGGAAGATAACTGTGTACTAATTTATCATTTAGGGTAGGACATCTTTTAAAGCGTATGACTGGTGGCTCAGGAAAGACTTGGCATAGTAGAGTATCACTTTGGTTTACATGAAGATATGGATTTACAAACTACAGGCCACTAAATACCCTGGTTTACATGAAGATATGGATTTACAAACTACAGGCCACTAAATACCCTGGTTTACATGAAGATATGGATTTACAAACTACAGGCCACTAAATACCCTGGTTTACATGAAGATATGGATTTACAAACTACAGGCCACTAAATACCCTGGTTTACATGAAGATATGGATTTACAAACTACAGGCCACTAAATACCCTGGTTTACATGAAGATATGGATTTACAAACTACAGGCCACTAAATACCCTGGTTTACATGAAGATATGGATTTACAAACTACAGGCCACTAAATACCCTGGTTTACATGAAGATATGGATTTACAAACTACAGGCCACTAAATACCCTGGTTTACATGAAGATATGGATTTACAAACTACAGGCCACTAAATACCCTGGTTTACATGAAGATATGGATTTACAAACTACAGGCCACTAAATACCCTGGTTTACATGAAGATATGGATTTACAAACTACAGGCCACTAAATACCCTGGTTTACATGAAGATATGGATTTACAAACTACAGGCCACTAAATACCCTGGTTTACATGAAGATATGGATTTACAAACTACAGGCCACTAAATACCCTGGTTTACATGAAGATATGGATTTACAAACTACAGGCCACTAAATACCCTGGTTTACATGAAGATATGGATTTACAAACTACAGGCCACTAAATACCCTGGTTTACATGAAGATATGGATTTACAAACTACAGGCCACTAAATACCCTGGTTTACATGAAGATATGGATTTACAAACTACAGGCCACTAAATACCCTGGTTTACATGAAGATATGGATTTACAAACTACAGGCCACTAAATACCCTGGTTTACATGAAGATATGGATTTACAAACTACAGGCCACTAAATACCCTGGTTTACATGAAGATATGGATTTACAAACTACAGGCCACTAAATACCCTGGTTTACATGAAGATATGGATTTACAAACTACAGGCCACTAAATACCCTGGTTTACATGAAGATATGGATTTACAAACTACAGGCCACTAAATACCCTGGTTTACATGAAGATATGGATTTACAAACTACAGGCCACTAAATACCCTGGTTTACATGAAGATATGGATTTACAAACTACAGGCCACTAAATACCCTGGTTTACATGAAGATATGGATTTACAAACTACAGGCCACTAAATACCCTGGTTTACATGAAGATATGGATTTACAAACTACAGGCCACTAAATACCCTGGTTTACATGAAGATATGGATTTACAAACTACAGGCCACTAAATACCCTGGTTTACATGAAGATATGGATTTACAAACTACAGGCCACTAAATACCCTGGTTTACATGAAGATATGGATTTACAAACTACAGGCCACTAAATACCCTGGTTTACATGAAGATATGGATTTACAAACTACAGGCCACTAAATACCCTGGTTTACATGAAGATATGGATTTACAAACTACAGGCCACTAAATACCCTGGTTTACATGAAGATATGGATTTACAAACTACAGGCCACTAAATACCCTGGTTTACATGAAGATATGGATTTACAAACTACAGGCCACTAAATACCCTGGTTTACATGAAGATATGGATTTACAAACTACAGGCCACTAAATACCCTGGTTTACATGAAGATATGGATTTACAAACTACAGGCCACTAAATACCCTGGTTTACATGAAGATATGGATTTACAAACTACAGGCCACTAAATACCCTGGTTTACATGAAGATATGGATTTACAAACTACAGGCCACTAAATACCCTGGTTTACATGAAGATATGGATTTACAAACTACAGGCCACTAAATACCTAGGTTTACATGAAGATATGGATTTACAAACTACAGGCCACTAAATACCCTGGTTTACATGAAGATATGGATTTACAAACTACAGGCCACTAAATACCCTGGTTTACATGAAGATATGGATTTACAAACTACAAGCCACTAAATACCCTGGTTTACATGAAGATATGGATTTACAAACTACAGGCCACTAAATACCCTGGTTTACATGAAGATATGGATTTACAAACTACAGGCCACTAAATACCCTGGTTTACATGAAGATATGGATTTACAAACTACAGGCCACTAAATACCCTGGTTTACATGAAGATATGGATTTACAAACTACAGGCCACTAAATACCCTGGTTTACATGAAGATATGGATTTACAAACTACAGGCCACTAAATACCCTGGTTTACATGAAGATATGGATTTACAAACTACAGGCCACTAAATACCCTGGTTTACATGAAGATATGGATTTACAAACTACAGGCCACTAAATACCCTGGTTTACATGAAGATATGGATTTACAAACTACAGGCCACTAAATACCCTGGTTTACATGAAGATATGGATTTACAAACTACAGGCCACTAAATACCCTGGTTTACATGAAGATATGGATTTACAAACTACAGGCCACTAAATACCCTGGTTTACATGAAGATATGGATTTACAAACTACAGGCCACTAAATACCCTGGTTTACATGAAGATATGGATTTACAAACTACAGGCCACTAAATACCCTGGTTTACATGAAGATATGGATTTACAAACTACAGGCCACTAAATACCCTGGTTTACATGAAGATATGGATTTACAAACTACAGGCCACTAAATACCCTGGTTTACATGAAGATATGGATTTACAAACTACAGGCCACTAAATACCCTGGTTTACATGAAGATATGGATTTACAAACTACAGGCCACTAAATACCCTGGTTTACATGAAGATATGGATTTACAAACTACAGGCCACTAAATACCTAGGTTTACATGAAGATATGGATTTACAAACTACAGGCCACTAAATACCCTGGTTTACATGAAGATATGGATTTACAAACTACAGGCCACTAAATACCCTGGTTTACATGAAGATATGGATTTACAAACTACAAGCCACTAAATACCCTGGTTTACATGAAGATATGGATTTACAAACTACAGGCCACTAAATACCCTGGTTTACATGAAGATATGGATTTACAAACTACAGGCCACTAAATACCCTGGTTTACATGAAGATATGGATTTACAAACTACAGGCCACTAAATACCCTGGTTTACATGAAGATATGGATTTACAAACTACAGGCCACTAAATACCCTGGTTTACATGAAGATATGGATTTACAAACTACAGGCCACTAAATACCCTGGTTTACATGAAGATATGGATTTACAAACTACAAGCCACTAAATACCCTGGTTTACATGAAGATATGGATTTACAAACTACAGGCCACTAAATACCCTGGTTTACATGAAGATATGGATTTACAAACTACAGGCCACTAAATACCCTGGTTTACATGAAGATATGGATTTACAAACTACAGGCCACTAAATACCCTGGTTTACATGAAGATATGGATTTACAAACTACAGGCCACTAAATACCCTGGTTTACATGAAGATATGGATTTACAAACTACAGGCCACTAAATACCCTGGTTTACATGAAGATATGGATTTACAAACTACAGGCCACTAAATACCCTGGTTTACATGAAGATATGGATTTACAAACTACAGGCCACTAAATACCCTGGTTTACATGAAGATATGGATTTACAAACTACAGGCCACTAAATACCCTGGTTTACATGAAGATATGGATTTACAAACTACAGGCCACTAAATACCCGGGTTTACATGAAGATATGGATTTACAAACTACAAGCCACTAAATACCCTGGTTTACATGAAGATATGGATTTACAAACTACAAGCCACTAAATACCCTGGTTTACATGAAGATATGGATTTACAAACTACAGGCCACTAAATACCCTGGTTTACATGAAGATATGGATTTACAAACTACAGGCCACTAAATACCCTGGTTTACATGAAGATATGGATTTACAAACTACAGGCCACTAAATACCCTGGTTTAAATGAAGATATGGATTTACAAACTACAAGCCACTAAATACCCTGGTTTACATGAAGATATGGATTTCTCACCCTTCCTGTAGGGTTGTGATAGGTCCATTCCTGTAGGGTTGTGATAGGTCCATTCCTGTAGGGTTGTGATAGGTCCATTTGCTGTCATCTAGTGGTCTTTCTTCTCAATTGCCCTCAGCTATGTTTAGACTGTTGTTCATGTTTTGTTGGGTTCAAGTGTACTAGGGAATAGATTGCTTTCTTGTTCTTGACTTCTCTCCCAGACATGTTTAGGGTTGGAACTACCTTGCTGGGTGTTCTAGTGCCTCTAGCTTGGAGTTGTATTATCTTTCCTTTTTTGTGATAACACAGCCACAGTGTTTCACTTTTTAATGTGTATAGTATTGCTTACTAGGTGTGTCCAATCAATTTTGTAACCACTCCCTCTCCAATTAGGGCTAATTGGAAAAGCTGTTAAAAAGAGGACATTGTATCATTTCTTTGTACTCCCTGACGAAGGCCATGCAGCCGAAACGCGTTGGATTTTTTTTTAAACATTGTTTCTATTGAACCTGCCATACTAATAAAGGCATTTTAATCAATTATATGAAGAGTGCCTTGGTCCTCCTTTCTTTTTGATGACCTACTCACCGCTTTTACCAAAGAGCACCTTCTGTCTACCAACATTTACTATTGTGTACCTTAGTAGCGCTTCCCTCCCTCATTTTTCTACTAGTTGAAAATAACTTCTATTTCACATTATAATCAACTACAATGCTTCACCTTCACCAATATAAACATGGTGTCTACTGGCTGTCAACAATTATAAACAAGAAAAAATATATATATTCTCCCCACTAGCTTCTAGAACTCTCATCTTCCTAAAACTCCCTAGCTTCTAGAACTCTCATCCCCTTGGAATGAACTTGAACTCTGAGAATGAACCCTGATATTCTAAAAACAGGGCAACAATGTCAATATAATTGTACCAAAAAATTGTCAGTTGGTTGCATTATTAATTATCACTACTAAATGTTACATGAAATATTTGATTGCATAGTCATATTTTCAACGTCATTTTGCTAGATGGGATATCCCCAATGTCAAAACACAGTTTTAACGTGTCCAAATCAATAACCAATATGCAGAAACAGTTTGTGATAAATTGAAAACCTAAACATAAAATGTGCTATGTACACAAACATCTGCCACAATAATTATATTACTTGTATTATTTAAAACAAGCACCTTATAAAACTGTACAAGCACCAGAAACACTGTTGTTTTGACAAGTAGCAATAAATCACTGATATCCATTAGGGGGTAAATCAGGTTGTTCGTGCTGTTGAAACTAACACAACTAAAAAAACACATGGAAATGGGAGATATATTTTACCTCACTGGTTAGAGGACAACCTGCAGAAGACAGTCAGCTACATTTTGGAATGATGCATTTAAATGTAGGGGTCCCAAAACAAAGGAACACAACACTTATTTGTCATAACTCATAGATATCATGTGGATTTTTTTGTCTTTTTACCATTGTTTTACCAGTTAAGTTGACTGAGAACACATTCTCATTTACAGCAACAACCTGGGGAATAGTTACAGGGGAGAGGAGGGGGATGAATGAGCCAATTGTAAGCTGGGGATGATTAGATATCCATGATGGTATGAGGGCCAGATTGGGAATTTAGCCAGGACACCGGGGTTAACACCCCTACTCTTATAATAAGTGCAATGGGATCTTTAATGACCTCAGAGAGTCAGGACACCCGTTTAACGTCCCATCCGAAAGACGGCACCCTACACAGGGCAGTCACTGCCCTGGGGCATTGGGATATTGTTTAGACCAGCGTTTTGATTCAAGTGGGTCAGCAACATGGTAAGTGTAACACAGCTCTTTTTTTGTTAGTCACTTTTTGTTAAATCTCATAAATAGTAACTCTTCCATTTCAGAGCCTGGATTTTCCCCCTGAGGCTAATATCCATATCATGCTGAAATCAATAGAACAGGGGACAAACGTTTAGGGTTCTACATTGTGACATCATTAAAATACTCCTTCTACAATGTTTAAACATTCTACATTGTGAGATTTCATTTCATTGATATCATGAAACAATTCCATGTATTTTCTGATGTTTGATCAGAGATCTTTAATCAGATTATCTCTGGTCACAGCTATAAGATTTCTCTCCTGTGTGTGTTCTCTGGTGTACTGTCAGACCGCTAGATGAAACAAAACTCTTCCCACATTGACCACAGATATAAGATTTCTCTCCTGTGTGTGTTCTCTGGTGTAAAGTCAGCTGGCCAGATGAAACAAAACTCTTCCCACATTGATCACAGCTATAAGGTTTCTCTCCTGTGTGTGTTCTCTGGTGTAAAGTCAGCTGGCCAGATGTAGTAAAACTCTTCCTACAATGATCACAGCTATAACATTTCGCTCCTGTGTGTGTTCTCTGGTGTACAGTCAGAGAGCTAGATATAGTAAAACTCTTCCCACATTGATCACAGCTATAAGGTTTCGCTCCTGTGTGTATTCTCTGGTGCACTCTGAGTTTCAGATTGACTAAAACTCTTCCCACATTGATCACAGATATAAGGTTTCTCTCCTGTGTGTGTTCTCTGGTGTACAGTCAGAGAGCTAGATATAGTAAAACTCTTCCCACATTGATCACAGCTATAAGGTTTCTCTCCTGTGTGTATTCTCTGGTGCACTCTCAGAGTTTCAGATTGACTAAAACTCTTCCCACATTGATCACAGCTATAAGATTTCTCTCCTGTGTGTATTCTCTGGTGCACTCTCAGAGTTTCAGATTGACTAAAACTCTTCCCACATTGATCACAGATATAAGGTTTCTCTCCTGTGTGTGTTCTCTGGTGTACAGTCAGAGAGCTAGATATAGTAAAACTCTTCCCACATTGATCACAGCTATAAGGTTTCTCTCCTGTGTGTATTCTCTGGTGCACTCTCAGAGTTTCAGATTGACTAAAACTCTTCCCACATTGATCACAGCTATAAGATTTCTCTCCTGTGTGTATTCTCTGGTGCACTCTCAGAGTTTCAGATTGACTAAATCTCTTCCCACATTGATCACAGATATAAGATTTCTCTCCTGTGTGTGTTCTTTGGTGTGATACCAGATGGCAAGATTGACCAAAACTCTTCCCACATTGATCACAGCTGTAAGATCTCTCTCCTGTGTGTGTTCTCTGATGCATTTTAATGCCTGATGAGGTGAATCTCTTCCCACAGTCAGAGCAGCAGTGAGTTTTCTTCCCTGTGGGTCTCTGCAGGTGTTTCTTGAGGAGTTCTGATCTGGAGAGACTCTTCTCTGCCTCTTCAGCATCACGAGGTTGTTGAGGCGCCCCAGAGGATCCACGATAGTCACGTCTCTCTCCTGTGTGAACAACAAAGACAGACAGATGGTTAAAGGCCCACAACAGCGGTAATCCACTGTAAAAGGTGATGCCAACAGCGGAGCCATGATGTTATACAACAATTGACGTCTGTAATGAATGTAATGATTACTTGACATTTGTCTTAAAATGAGCAAGAATAGTCATATTTTATCTTGTTTTCACTATAGTAGTGAAATCGATGATTGTAGGCTAGAAATAAGTTATTCATGTTGTTGAAATCCTAAGCAGTGTGCCAGACGACTTTTGGTCTCCAATATAGGCCCCTTTCTGTGTTTAATAAAATTGCGGCATGAGGGCAATGCGCAGAAACTCCTCCCTGCTAATGAGGAAACCGATAGTTATTACATTTACATTACATTTAAGTCATTTAGCAGAAGCTCTTATCCAGAGCGACTTACAAATTATGGATGTAGTATATCTGGTAATGAGGAAACTACTAGTTATGGATGTAGTATATCTGGTAATGAGGAAACCACTAGTTATGGATGTAGTATATCTGGTAATGAGGAAACCACTAGTTATGGATGTAGTATATCTGGTAATGAGGAAACCACTAGTTATGGATGTAGTATATCTGGTAATGAGGAAACCACTAGTTATGGATGTAGTATATCTGCTAATGAGGAAACCACTAGTTATGGATGTAGTATATCTGGTAATGAGGAAACCACTAGTTATTTTTGTAAAGTTATTTTTGAATCTGGCAATGCGGTTGCATTCACGAGATGTTAATCTATAATTCTTTGAATGACAATATTATATTTTACCAATGTTTTTGAATAGTAATATTTTAATTTGTTGTGCTGATTCACTGGTGGTATTGGACGGAAAATATTTTCTGAACATCACCGCCATTGTAAAATTCTGTTTTTGGATATAAATATAAACTTGATAGAACAAAAAATGCATGTGTTGTCTAACATAATGTCCTAGGAGTGTCATCTGATGAAGATTGTCAAAGGTTAGTGCATAATTTTTGCTGGTTTTCTGCTTTTGGTGACGCCTGTCTTTGCATTGAAAATAGCTGTATGTAATGTTTTGTCAATGTACTGTCCTAACATAATCTAACTTTATGCTTTCGCCGTAAAGCCTTTTTGAAATCGGACAACGTGGTTAGATTAAGGAGATGTTTATCTTTCAAAGGGTGTAAGATAGTTGTATGTTTGAGAAATTTGAATTATGATATTTAATTGTTTTCAAATTTGGCGCCCTTGATATTTCACTGGCTGTTGATAGTGTGTACCGGGGGTGGGACGCTAGCGTCCCACGTAGCCCATAGAAGTTAATGCACCACCACTAATGAGTTGTGGAGCATCTCAAAGCAAATGTTTCTTCACCTCAAACAGCAAGTGCACCTCAGCCACGCTCAAGGTCCTAAACGATATATCTTAACCGCCATCGATAAGAAACAATACTGTGCAGCCGTATTCATTGACCTGGCCAAGGCTTTCGACTCTGTCAATCACCACATCCTCATCGGCAGACTGAACAGCCTTGGTTTCTCAAATGACTACCTCGCCTGGTTCACCAACTACTTCTCTGATAGAGTTCAGTGTGTCAAATCGGAGGGCCTGTTGTCCAGACCTCTGGCAGTCTCTATGGGGGTGCCACAGGGTTCAATTCTTGGGCCGACTCTCTTCTCTGTATACATCAATGATGTCGCTCTTGCTGCTGGTGATTCTATGATCCACCTCTACGCAGACGACACCATTCTGTATACTTCTGGCCCTTCTTTGGACATTGTGTTAACAACCCTCCAGACGAGCTTCAATGCCATACAACTCTCCTTCCGTGGCCTCCAACTGCTCTTAAATACAAGTAAAACTAAATGCATGCTCTTCAACCGATCGCTGCCTGCACCTGCCCGTCCGTCCAGCATCACTACTCTGGACAGTTCTGACTAAGAATATGTGGACAACTACAAATACCTGGGTGTCTGGTTAGACTGTAAACTCTCCTTCCAGACTCACTATAAGCATCTCCAATCCAAAGTTAAATCTAGAATTGGCTTCCTATTTCGCAACAAAGCATCTTTCATTCATGCTGCCAAACATACCCTCATAAAACTGGCCATTCTACCGATCCTCGACTTCGGCGATGTCATTTACAAAATAGCCTCCAATACCCTACTCAATAAATTGGATGCAGTCTATCACAGTGCCATCCGTTTTGTCACCAAAGCCCCATATACTACCCACCACTGCGACCTGTACGCTCTCGTTGGCTGGCCCTCGCTTCATACTCGTCGCCAAACCCACTGGCTCCAGGTCATCTACAAGACCCTGCTAGGTAAAGTCCCCCCTTATCTCAGCTCGCTGGTCACCATAGCAGCACCCACCTGTAGCACGCGCTCCAGCAGGTATATCTCCCTGGTCACCCCCAAAGCCAATTCCTCCTTCGGCCGCCTCTTCTTCCAGTTCTCTGCTGCCAATGACTGGAACGAACTACAAAAATCTCTAAAACTGGAAACACTTATCTCCCTCACTAGCTTTAAGCACCAGCTGTCAGAGCAGCTCACAGATCACTGCACCTGTACATAGCCCATCTATAATTTAGCCCAAACAACTCCCTCTTCCCCTACTGTATTTATTTATTTATTTTGCTCCTTTGCACCCCATTATATATATATTTCTACTTTGCACACCCATCTACTGTCAAATCTACCATTCCAGTGTTTTACTTGCTATATTGTATTTACTTCGCCACCATGGCCTATTTATTGCTTTTACCTGCCTTATCTCACCTCATTTGCTCACATTGTATATAGACTTATTTTTCTACTGTATTATTGACTGTATGTTTGTTTTACTCCACGTGTAACTCTGTGTTGTTGTATGTTGTCGAACTGCTTTGCTTTATCTTGGCCAGGTCACAATTGTAAATGAGAACTTGTTCTGAACTTGCCTACCTGGTTAAATAAAGGTGAAATAAAAAATAAAATAAAAGATCAATGTCCCTGTTTTATTAGATAGTACTCACTGTATTTACTGGTGTTAATCAGATCAATGTCCCTGTTTTATTAGATAGTACTCACTGTATTTACTGGTGTTAATCAGATCAATGTCCCTGTTTTATAAGATAGTACTCACTGTATTTACTGGTGTTAATTAGATCAATGTCCCTGTTTTATTAGATAGTACTCACTGTATTTACTGGTGTTAATCAGATCAATGTCCCTGTTTTATTAGATAGTACTCACTGTATTTACTGGTATTAATCAGATCAATGTCCCTGTTTTATTAGATAGTACTCACTGTATTTACTGGTGTAAATCAGATCAATGTCCCTGTTTTATTAGATAGTACTCACTGTATTTACTGGTGTTAATCAGATCAATGTCCCTGTTTTATAAGATAGTACTCACTGTATTTACTGGTGTTAATCAGATCAATGTCCCTGTTTTATTAGATAGTACTCACTGTATTTACTGGTGTTAATCAGATCAATGTCCCTGTTTTATTAGATAGTACTCACTGTATTTACTGGTAATAATCAATTCTCCAGTCTTCTCTTCTTCGTCCTCCTCTAATGTGACAGTAATCTCCCCCTCTTCATCCTTCATTCCAAAAACGTCTTCATCTTCTTTCACTTCATCCTCTTCTTTTACTGTAACATCCTCCTCCTCTTTCACTCTGAACGCGTCTTTCTCTTCTTCTTTCACTGAAACGTCTTTCTCTTCTTCTTTCACTGTAACAGCTTCACCCTCTACTTGTTTTTGTATTGTAACATCTTTCTCTTCCTCCTCCTCTTTCACCAGAGCTTCTTTCTCCGTCCAGCAGACCTCTTCTTTAACAGGAGGAGAGTAGCTTAGTGAACTCATGGTCGGGGATGTTAGCTAGCTAGGCTAGTGCTAACTTAACCAGCCAGCTAGTTGACTTACAACGTAAATATTAAATTAAATGGGGTAGCTAGTTGTTTCCACATAAGTATGTTTAAATCATAGTAGCAAATAAACCACGAAATTGTCTAAAGAACTTGAATGTTCCGACTTTGTCGGCTAGCGAGCTACCGAGGTGGCTGCAGTTGTTGAAGAAGCGTTCCGTCCACTAGATTATACGTCACACTAGAAACATCGCCTGAAAGACACATATCGCCATCTGCTGTCTGGAGGGAGGAAACGCAGTTGAGGAGGGAAAACTATTTTTATTCTTCATTGAATTATAATATTATAAAGCAGTTCAGGGAAACGTTTTTTTCTCTCCATTAAATATGAATATTATATCAACACGTATAAAGAGCAACAAGTGTTGTTTGATTAGTTCAGATTTTAATGAGAATTTAAAACAAACTCTACATCTACTCCACATCTGTATTTCTGATTCAGTCAAATAACTAGATATCAAAATAAGCACCTAGTTATTGATACCCTTGATAAAGATGAGCTAAAATTACTGTATGAAATAAATAAATTAACTTTACCCACTACCAGGATATTTTAGCCCAAAACCTGGTTACCTCTCTGCTAGGAGGCTGAAACTTGGCCATAAGTGGATCTTCCAGCAAGACACATCAACATCCACAAAGAAATGGTTAATTAGGCACAAAATCCACATTTTCAATGGCCATCTCAGTCTTCGGACTTGAACTCCATTGAAAACCTGTGGTTTGAATTGAACAGGGCAGTCCATAAGCGCAGACAAAATAAATCAAGGACATGGAGAGATTCTGTATGGAGGAAGGGTCTAAGGTCCCACCCAATGTGTTCTCTAATCTCATTAAACATTTCAGTGTCGTTATCCTCCCAAGGGGAGGGTGCTGGAGTATTGAAAACATGGGTGGCAATAATTCAGACCCCAACCTTTTGAGAATTACATTTTAAACTAAATATCTTTCTCTGAGCAATTGTATTAGTATAAAATAATATAATTTCCTTTTTTTGTGTTGGTGTAACAATACATCATGTAGATGTATATAATGAACAGACTAGGTCTATACTGCTCCTACATGGTGTAACAATACATCATGTAGATGTATATAATGAACAGACTAGGTCTATACTGCTCCTACATGGTGTAACAATACATCATGTAGATGTATATAATGAACAGACTAGGTCTATACTGCTCCTACATGGTGTAACAATACATCATGTAGATGTATATAATGAACAGACTAGGTCTATACTGCTCCTACATGGTGTAACAATACATAATGTTGAAGTATATAATGAACAGACTAGGTTCTATCCTATTCTACTGTATCTGTATTCTACTGTATTACTCATCTCATATGTATATACTGTATTCTATACTATTCTACTGTATCTGTCTATGTATTACTCATCTCATATGTATATACTGTATTCTATCATATTCTACTGTATCTGTCTATGTATTACTCATCTCATATGTATATACTGTATTCTATACTATTCTACTGTATTTTAGTCTATGCCACTCTGACATTGCTCGTCCAAATATTTATATATTCTTAATTCCTTTCCTTTACTTTAGATGTGTGTATTTGTTGTGAAGTTGTTACATATTATTGCACTGTTGTCCTTGAGTGGTCCAGCCAGAGCCCGGACTTGAACCCGATCAAACATCTCTGGAGAGACCTGAAAATAGTTGTGCAGCGATGCTCCCCATCCAACCTGACAGAGCTTGAGAGGATCTGCAGAGAAGAATGGAAGAAACTACCCAAATACAGGTGTGCCAAGCTTCTAGTGTCATACCCAAGAAGACTCAAGGCTGTAATCGCTGCCAAAGGTGTTTCAACAAAGTACTGAGTTAAGGGTCTGAACACTTATGTAAATGTAGGATTGGGCCGTTGTCATCAAACTTCCATGATTAGTAAGAATTAGGGTAGATTTATAGGACTATTGTTTTTATGATTCATACATACTTTCCTAACCCTAAAATGTACCTAAATAATCTACAAGATCAGAGTATTTTTAAATCTACCAGTTGGTGTTGAAACAGAGACGAATGATGACTTTCTTGAATTGATCCCTAGTTTCTGACTCCGTGTATTCTATTGAGTCCGTCAACAAAATTAGAATGAAAAGGTATTTAAAGGCACAACATTCTAATTAAAGGTATTACCGTATTTAAAAGAATGGCTTAAGATGAAATGGACTCTAAACCCTATTGAATGAAAACTCCATGACAAAATCTGTTGGCCAACAACTGTGAGGGTTTTCAGCCAGGTATCAACACATGCAGAGTGTGAGTAAGCAAGACATACATTCCTAAATGGGGATCGGCCCCAGTCTCCTGGTAAAACACCAGAACCCTCCCCCTACAGCATTTATGTTCATTTTGAGAAAGTAGCACTACAGTCTCCAGGTAAAAAACTACTTTTGGGTAAAAATAGACGCGACACCTGTCTATGAATTTGAGAGGTTACATTGATGCTCCAGATACTCAACTAGTCTAAAGCAGACCAGTTTTATTGCTTCTTTAATCATAACAACAGTTTTCAGCTGTGCTAACATAATTGCAAAAGGGTTTTCTAATGATCAATTAGCCTTTTAAAATGATAAACTTGGATTAACTAACACAACGTGCCATAGGAACACAGGAGTGATGGTTGCTGATAATGGGCCTCTGTACGCCTATGTAGATATTCCATTAATAATCATCTGTTTCCAGCTACAATAGTCATTTACAACATTAACAATGTCTACACTGTATTTCAGATCAATTTGATGTTATTTTAATGGACAAAAAATGGCTTTCTTTTAAAAACAAGGTTATTTCTAAGTGACCCCAAACTGTTGAACGGTAGTGTACATCTACATCCTCCCATGTTGCTGAACCACTGATCAATAAGTCCCTATTACAGGAAAAAACACTATTTCCATTGGTTGTTAGTACTGTACTGACCTCTCGTCCTCTGTCTCTCTCGTACTCTGCCTTGTGTATTTATCTTCAAAATATTCTTATAGTCCCAACATAGAACCAAATAGACTTCCCAAAAATAATATGGCATTTACTTTATTTCACATTTATTTAATCAGATATGTCAATTGAGAACCAATACGCATTTACAATGACAATCTGAATGAAGAAATACTAATATCAATCTATTTAATAATTAACATGTTTGAAATATCCCAATGATATAGTGAACAACATTTAGGGGTTTACACTTGCATTCAATCAATCTTAAGTTCATAATCAAAACATTTTTTTTTACTCTTTTAATCCGATTTTTTCGACATGATCATGTCTTGAGCTGGAAAAAACATGTAGACCTATTTTTCAGTATGATTTCATTCATACAATATTATTTAATGTAGAATGAACAAAAACACAATTTCTCAATCAAAAACATAAGTCAGAACACAGCCTCTCTATTCTCTCATGTGATTTCAGGTCCTCTGACTGGGAAAATGTCTTTTCACAATGAGAGCAGTGGTATGTCTTCTCCTCCTGTGTATTAGTATGTTGGAAAGGCTTTTCTCCTGTGTGTGTTCTCTCATGCTTTTTCAAGCTCCCTAACCGGGTAAAACTCTTTTCACATCGGGAACATTTGTAAGGCTTTTCTCCTGAGTGTATTCTCTCATGCGCTTTCAGGCTCCCTCGATGGGTAAAACTATTTTCACTATTGGAACAGTGGTAAGGCTTTTCTCCTGTGTGTATTCTCTCATGCTCCTTCAGGCTCGCATACCACCTAAAATTCCTTCCACAGTGGGAACAGTGATAAGGCTTCTCTCCAGTGTGTCCCCTCTCATGTGGTTTCAGGCTCCCTAACTGAGTAAAACTCTTTACACCGTGGGAACAGTGGTACGGCTTCTCTCCAGAGTGTCTTCTCATATGTATTTTCAGGTTCCCTAACCCAGTAAATATCTTTCCACACTGAGAGCAGTGGTAGGTCTTCCTATCTTCTGTGTGTATTTCTTCATGTTGTTTCAGGTACCGTAACTGGGTAAACCTCTTTCCACACTGGGAACATTGGAAACTCTTTTCTCTTGTGTGTGTCCTCTCATGCTCTTTTAGGTTCCCTAACTTGGTAAAACTCTTTCCACAGTGGGAGCATTCGTAAGGGTTTTCTCCTGTATGCGTTCTCTCATGTACTTTCAGGTTCCTTAACTTAAAACTCTTTTCACACTGGGAACAGTGGTGTTGTCTCGCTGGTTTGGGCGTCTCTGGGTCTGGTTCCCCTGAAGGAGTCTCCCCGCTGTCAGAGTGAGAGTCTGGTCCCTCTCCTACCAAAGACAGAGTATTTAGTTCAATATTAAACAGAGAACTGAATTAAACCTCCATAAAATAAAACTGTCTTCCTGTGAGGCTAGATTCCTCAAAAACCTGAAGTCAGTTTTCAGAACATTACATAATTTAATAAAAACTTGGTGGCTGCCCTAATAATAATAATAATGTAGAACATAAAATCTAATCTTTCTCACATGTTTATAGGCTGAGCAGAGCTCTACAATAGGGAAAGGGGGATACCTAGTCAACTGAATGGATTCAACTGAAATGTGTGTCCCGTATTTAACCCAACCCCTCTGAATCAGAGAGGTGCGGGGGGCTGCCTTAATAGACATCCACGTCATCGGCAGCCAGGGAACAGTGGGTTAACTTCCTTGCTCAGGGGCAGAATGACAGCGTTTTTACCTTGTCAGCTCGGGGATTTGATCCAGCAACCTTTCGGTTACTGGCTCCTACCTGCCAGGCTACATAATGTCGTATTTTAGGCTGAGCAGAGCTCTATAATAATAGATAATGTCATGTTTATAGGCTGAGCAGAGCTGTATAATAATAGATCATGTTTATAGGCTGAGCAGAGCTGTATAATAATAGATAATGTCATGTCTATAGGCTGAGCAGAGCTCTATAATAATAAATAATGTCATGTTTACAGGCTGAGCACAGCTCTATAAAAATAGATAATGTCATGTTTACAGGCTGATCAGAGCTCTATAATAATAGATAATGTTTATAGGCTGAGCAGAGCTCTATAATAATAGATCATGTTTATAGGCTGAACAGAGCTCTACAATAATAGATAATGCCATGTTTATAGGCTGATCAGAGCTCTATAATAATAGATAACGTCATGTTTATAGGCTGATCAGAGCTCTATAATAATAGATCATGTCATGTTTATAGGCTGAGCAGAGCTCTATAATAATAGATAATGTCATGTCTTCAGGCTGATCAGAGCTCTATAATAATAGATAATGTCATGTTTATAGGCTGAGCAGAGCTCTATAATAATAGATAATGTCATGTTTACAGGCTAATCAGAGCTCTATAATAATAGATAATGTCATGTTTACAGGCTGATCAGAGCTCTATAATAATAGATCATGTCATGTTTCCAGGCTGATCAGAGCTCTATAATAATAGATAATGTCATGTTTACAGGCTGATCAGAGCTCTATAATAATAGATAATGTCATGTTTATAGGCTGAACAGAGCTCTATAATAATAGATAATGTCATGTTTATAGGCTGAGCAGAGCTCTATAATAATAGATAATGTCATGTTTATAGGCTGAACAGAGCTCTATAATAATAGATAATGTCATGTTTATAGGCTGAGCAGAGCTCTATAATAATAGATCATGTCATGTTTACAGGCTGATCAGAGCTCTATAATAATAAATAATGTCATGTTTATAGGCTGAACAGAGCTCTATAATAATAGATCATGTTTATAGGCTGAGCAGAGCTCTATAATAATAGATCATGTTTATAGGCTGATCAGAGCTCTATAATAATAGATAATGTCATGTTTATAAGCTGAGCAGAGCTCTATAATAATAGATAATGTTTATAGGCTGATCAGAGCTCTATAATAATAGATCATGTTTATAGGCTGAGCAGAGCTCTATAATAATAGATAATGTCATGTTTATAGGCTGAGCAGAGCTCTACAATAATAGATAATGTCATGTTTACAGGCTGAGCAGAGCTCTACAATAATAGATAATGTCATGTTTACAGGCTGATCAGAGCTCTATAATAATAGATAATGTCATGTTTATAGGCTGAACAGAGCTCTTTAATAATAGATAATGTCATGTTTATAGGCTGAGCAGAGCTCTATAATAATAGATCATGTTTATAGGCTGATCAGAGCTCTATAATAATAGATCATGTCATGTTTACAGGCTGATCAGAGCTCTATAATAATAAATAATGTCATGTTTATAGGCTGAACAGAGCTCTATAATAATAGATCATGTTTATAGGCTGAGCAGAGCTCTATAATAATAGATCATGTTTATAGGCTGATCAGAGCTCTATAATAATAGATAATGTCATGTTTATAGGCTGATCAGAGCTCTATAATAATAGATAATGTCATGTTTATAGGCTGATTAGAGCTCTATAATAATAGATAATGTCATGTTTATAGGCTGATCAGAGCTCTATAATAATAGATAATGTCATGTTTATAGGCTGATCAGAGCTCTATAATAATAGATAATGTCATGTTTATAGGCTGAACAGAGCTCTATAATAATAGATAATGTCATGTTTATAGGCTGAACAGAGCTCTATAATAATAGATAATGTCATGTTTATAGGCTGATTAGAGCTCTATAATAATAGATCATGTTTATAGGCTGAGCAGAACTCTATAATAATAGATCATGTCATGTTTATAGGCTGAACAGAGCTCTATAATAATAGATCATGTTTATAGGCTGAACAGAGCTCTATAATAATAGATAATGTCATGTTATAGGCTGATCAGAGCTCTATAATAATAGATAATGTCATGTTATAGGCTGATCAGAGCTCTATAATAATAGATAATGTCATGTTATAGGCTGATCAGAGCTCTATAATAATAGATAATGTCATGTTTATAGGCTGATCAGAGCTCTATAATAATAGATAATGTCATGTTTATAGGCTGATCAGAGCTCTATAATAATAGATAATGTCATGTTATAGGCTGATCAGAGCTCTATAATAATAGATAATGTCATGTTATAGGCTGATCAGAGCTCTATAATAATAGATAATGTCATGTTTATAGGCTGATCAGAGCTCTATAATAATAGATAATGTCATGTTTATAGGCTGATCAGAGCTCTATAATAATAGATAATGTCATGTTTATAGGCTGAACAGAGCTCTATAATAATAGATAATGTCATGTTTATAGGCTGATCAGAGCTCTATAATAATAGATAATGTCATGTTATAGGCTGATCAGAGCTCTATAATAATAGATAATGTCATGTTATAGGCTGATCAGAGCTCTATAATAATAGATAATGTCATGTTATAGGCTGATCAGAGCTCTATAATAATAGATCATGTCATGTTATAGGCTGATCAGAGCTCTATAATAATAGATAATGTCATGTTATAGGCTGATCAGAGCTCTATAATAATAGATAATGTCATGTTTATAGGCTGATCAGAGCTCTATAATAATAGATAATGTCATGTTTATAGGCTGATCAGAGCTCTATAATAATAGATAATGTCATGTTTATAGGCTGATCAGAGCTCTATAATAATAGATAATGTCATGTTTATAGGCTGATCAGAGCTCTATAATAATAGATAATGTCATGTTATAGGCTGAACAGAGCTCTATAATAATAAATAATGTCATGTTTATAGGCTGATCAGAGCTCTATAATAATAGATAATGTCATGTTTATAGGCTGAACAGAGCTCTATAATAATAGATAATGTCATGTTATAGGCTGATCAGAGCTCTATAATAATAGATAATGTCAGTGTTATAGGCTGAACAGAGCTCTATAATAATAGATAATGTCATGTTATAGGCTGATCAGAGCTCTATAATAATAGATAATGTCATGTTATAGGCTGATTAGAGCTCTATAATAATAGATAATGTCATGTTATAGGCTGAGCAGAGCTCTTTAATAATAGATAATGTCATGTTTATAGGCTGATCAGAGCTCTATAATAATAGATAATGTCATGTTTACAGGCTGAACAGAGCTCTATAATAATAGATCATGTTTATAGGCTGATCAGAGCTCTATAATAATAGATAATGTTATAGGCTGATCAGAGCTCTATAATAATAGATAATGTCATGTTATAGGCTGATCAGAGCTCTATAATAATAGATAATGTCATGTTATAGGCTGATCAGAGCTCTATAATAATAGATAATGTCATGTTATAGGCTGATCAGAGCTCTATAATAATAGATAATGTCATGTTATAGGCTGAGCAGAGCTCTATAATAATAGATAATGTCATGTTATAGGCTGATCAGAGCTCTATAATAATAGATAATGTCATGTTATAGGCTGTATTTGATCCAATGTAAATAACATTTTGTTGGTGTCCCACTTCATCTCTAAAGTAATAATTACCATACTTTCTAAATGATAATTCTTTAGTTCAGCCTTTCCTTGAAATGGCTATTTTATTTTATGTTTTTTTGTAGACTTACAAACGTTTGCTAATATGTTCAGTCTCCCCAAAACGCTTGTCCTTTTGCTAATATGTTCAGTCTCCCCATAACACATGTCCATTTCATGTCAATAATGCATCTTATTTTATGTATTTCTCCAACATTATTTAGAAATCTGCTTTTTGTTGGTATACACACTCCACACAAGGCCTACAATAGACACACATCAAAAGTTTCATTTATAACTTGTTTGCCATTCTGTGAGACAATTAAGTTGTTATTTTGTGGTGGGAGGGACTCTGATGGTATACACATGTTACAGTTAAGCAATAAGACCAGAGGAAGTGTGGTATATGGCCAATATAGCATGGTTAAAGACTGTCCTTATGTACAACACAGCACAACGTGCCTGGATACAGCCCTTAGCCGTGGTATATTGGCCATATATCACAAACCAGAGGTGGCTTATTGCAATTATAAACTGGTTACCAATGTAATCAGAACAGTAAAAATGCATGTTTTGTCATACCCATGGTATACGGCCTGATATACCACGGCTGTCAGCCAATCAGCATTCAGGGCTTTAATCACCCATTTTAAAATGTAGCTTTAACATTATATTATAACATAAATTGCTATAGTACAGAACAACATTTTCAAGTATAGAATTTTAGTAGCATGCTGCTTTAAAACAACACATTCGTTTAAAATTGTTGGACAGTTAGAGCCCGTTTTTAAGACAGTACTTACTGATGGTAATCAGATCTCCTGACTCCTCTGTCAATATGACAGTAATCTCTCCCTCTTTCTCCTCCTTCACTTCAAAAACTACATCCTCCTCTTTCTCCTCTTCTTTTACAGTAACAGCTTCACCCTCTACTTCTTCTTTTACTGTAACAGCTTCCTCTTTCTCTTCCTCCTCTTCTTTCACTGTAACAGCTTCACCCTCTACTTCTTGTTTTACTGTGACATCCTCCTCTTCCTTCTCCTCTTTCACGACAATGTTCAGCCCCAGAGCTTCTTTCTCCGTCCAGCAGACCTCCTCTTCTTTAACAGGAGGGGAGTAGTTTAGGGAGCTCATGTTCGGGGATGTTAGCTAGCTAGCTAGCTAGTTAGCATGAGCGACTAGTTTAGTGCTAGGCTAACTTATCAAGCCAGCTAGTTGACTAACAATGTACCTATGACATGTAAATGGGGGCAATTAACTAGATGTCAGAAGTATATTTAAAACACAGAGGCAAATATGCACAGAAACAGTCTAAATGTTTCTGCGTCACGCTGCAGCATCACCTGAAAGACGCACATCGCCGTCTGCTGACTGGAGGGAAACGTAGTTAAGATACGTTTTTTGTTGTTGTTGCACACAAATTTATTTTTCATTCCTTTCATGAAATAATAATATTATATTGAGACGTTCAAATAGAGCAATGCATATTTTAAGTGAGAATTTAAAACATACTATCATTCACATCTGTATTTAAGGCAGTTTCATATTCATTCATTAATTTGGTCACTGCGCTCAATGCAATGGCACTTACAAATGTAGATACTTCAAACACCCCCAAACAGGGAAACAGATCCCAATCACAGGTGTTATCAGGTGCACCACTAAGGCAGTTATTTATCTTTTCATTTGTCCTTGTGGTAAAATCTTTTTGGAAGCGAACCCCTTGATTTCGTCCCTACATTATATCGGCATCGAACACGTCACCCTCCCTAGGAGAGGGGGTGACCTCGACAATTTATTGTTAAAAACAAGAGGCTGTCTGGATCTTTAATTTAAAGACCTTTGCTCCCGTCTGTCTCAACGTAGCCATTATTGTAATATTGCTATTCATTGTAAATGTTTGGAGGTCTATGTATCCATTATTGTAATATTGCTATTCATTGTAAATGTTTGGAGGTCTATGTATCCATTATTGTAATATTGCTATTCATTGTAAATGTTTGGAGGTCTATGTATCCATTATTGTAATATTGCTATTCATTGTAAATGTTTGGAGGTCTATGTATCCATTATTGTAATATTGCTATTCATTGTAAATGTTTGGAGGTCTATGTATCCATTATTGTAATATTGCTATTCATTGTAAATCTTTGCAGGTCTATGTATCCATTATTGTAATATTGCTATTCATTGTAAATGTTTGGAGGTCTATGTATCCATTATTGTAATATTGCTATTCATTGTAAATCTTTGCAGGTCTATGTATCCATTATTGTAATATTGCTATTCATTGTAAATGTTTGGAGGTCTATGTATCCATTATTGTAATATTGCTATTCATTGTAAATGTTTGCAGGTCTATGTATCCATTATTGTAATATTGCTATTCATTGTAAATGTTTGGAGGTCTATGTATCCATTATTGTAATATTGCTATTCATTGTAAATGTTTGGAGGTCTATGTATCCATTATTGTAATATTGCTATTCATTGTAAATGTTTGCAGGTCTATGTATCCATTATTGTAATATTGCTATTCATTGTAAATGTTTGGAGGTCTATGTATCCATTATTGTAATATTGCTATTCATTGTAAATGTTTGGAGGTCTATGTATCCATTATTGTAATATTGCTATTCATTGTAAATGTTTGGAGGTCTATGTATCCATTATTGTAATATTGCTATTCATTGTAAATGTTTGGAGGTCTATGTATCCATTATTGTAATATTTCTATTCATTGTAAATGTTTGTAGGTCTACATAGCCAAATTGTATCTATGATCGTATGCTATCCATTTATGTTTTCATATGTTCTATTTATATCTGTAAATGAACCAATGATATCAGGCCACACTCAGACATGATTACAGACACCTGTGTGTGTCCTTTGACACAATATAAACCAGTTACCTGCAGTGTTTGTCATTATACCGTGATGAAGACAGCTTGTCTGTGAAAACGTTGGTTATTAGGTTATTAAATTATTGCATCTGAGCTCCTGGAGCGTGAAGTTCTCCTTTTCTTTTTCAGGCCACCGGGGTCTGACAACTTGGATGGAAAAATGACTGAGGATAATAGAGGACGACATCGCCACTCCTATTTGCCATATGTTCAATATAAGCCTACTAGAAAGTGAGAAAACCCTACCTTGTCACAACACAACTGATTGGCTCAAATGCATTAAGGAAAGAAATATCACAAATGAACTTTTTATTATTATTTGTTCTGTGACAAATGGTGAATTAGTTATTGATTTATACCACTTTTAAATGGCATTTTATAGATTTATATATTTCTATAAAATCAAAACTGGAATTTTTGTTTAAAAAAGGTTGTAAAAGTATGCTAGACATGTATATAATAAATCTAGTTTGATGTTTCTGTGACAATCAATGAATTAGTTATTGATTTATACCATTTTAAATGGCTTTTGGCCAATGTCTGTTGAATATCTGAATGTGTGAATATAAATCCAACTTTACCTCGGTCTTAACTTTCATTGCCTAGGTCTCATTTTTAGCCATCTTACTCATTGCTATAACCAGGACATTGTGATTAGGAAACTATGAGAACCACACAAAGTCCAGGGGGTGATCACACTCTACCACTAAGGGTCAGTTTAGTTGGAGCAACGTAAGACAGTCTCGTGTTCCAATTGTATGTTTTAGTAGCATGAATTGTTCCGGTTCACACCGAGGTGAAGAGCGGAATAATGGAAGGAATGAATCACAGCCTGACCCTCATCACCTGTGGAAGGCGGGACTTCCAGTCAGGCGCGGATTTCATTGGCCTTTTCAGGTGTGATTTTAGATCCTTCAACAGAAATCGCGACTCCCCATAGTATGTTGTACCAAAGTTGACTGACCCTGAAGGGAACTACACTGCCATAAATACAAGGAAAGTCAAGTAGTCTTGTATTTTTTTATTATTTTTAATTACAAATCCGGCAAGGCACCAACTTTAAGAAGGGTTTAAAACAAAGGTTTCAACCAATTCATAAATGTTATTGAATGTAGGTATGTTTCTCCTTTAATGTAATGGCATTGAAAACAATGAAAAAAGGCGAATATCTGTGTTTGAATACCCATACTAACATACTGTATACTAGATACTTAATGAGTACATACTACATACTATTAGTTAATTGTAGTATACTGTAACTACATACTTAATGAGTATATACTTAATGAGTATATACTACATATTATTAGTTAATTGTAGTATTGTATGTAGTATATACTCATTAAGTATGTAGTTACAGTATACTACAATTAACTAATAGTAACTACATACTTAATGAGTATATACTACATACTATTAGTTCATTGTAGTATACTGTAACTACATACTTAATGAGTATATACTACATACTATTAGTTAACCTGTTAGGGATAGGGGGCAGTATTTACACGGCCGGATAAAAAACGTACCCGATTTAATCTGGTTATTACTACTGCCCAGAAACTAGAATACGCATATAATTATTGGCTTTGGATAGAAAACACCCTAAAGTTTCTAAAACTGTTTGAATGGTGTCTGTGAGTATAACAGAACTCATATGGCAGGCAAAAACCTGAGAAGATTCCTTACAGGAAGTGGCCTGTCTGACAATTTCTTGGGCTTCTTCACTCTCTTTATTGAAAACTTAGGATCTCTGCTGTAACGTGACACTTCCTACGGCTCCCATAGGCTCTCAGAAGGCGGGAAAAAGCTGAATGATGTCTTTGCAGCCCCTGGCTGAAAAACATTAGCGCATTTGGATAGTGGTCGATCAGAGGACACTGACCCTGGGACGCGTGCACGAGGCGACCCCATGTTTTTATTTTCTCTCTCTTTGAACTAAAACAGGGTTTCCCGGTCGGAATATTATCGCTTTTTTACGAGAAAAATGGCATAAAAATTGATTTTAAACAGCGGTTGACATGCTTCGAAGTACGGTAATGGAATATTTAGAATTTTTTTGTCACAAAACGCGTCGGGCGCGTCACCCTTCGGATAGTGTCTTGAACGCACGAACAAAACAGAGGATATTTGAACATAACTATGGATTATTTTGAACCAAACCAACATTTGTTATTGAAGTAGAAGTCCTGGGAGTGCATTCTGACGAAGAACAGCAAAGGTAATAACATTTTTCTTATAGTAAATCTGACTTTGGTGAGGGCTAAACTTGGTGGGTGTCTAAATAGCTAGCCCTGTGATGGCTGGGCTATCTACTCAGAATATTGCAAAATGTGCTTTCATCGAAAAGCTATTTTAAAATCGGACATAGCGAGTGCATAAAGGAGTTCTGTATCTATAATTCTTAAAATAATTGTTATGTTTTTTGTGAACGTTTATCGTGAGTAATTTAGTAAATTCACCAGAAGTTTGCGGTGGGTATGCTAATTCTGTCACATGCTAATGTAAAAAGCTGTTTTTTGATATAAATATGAACTTGATTGAACAAAACATGCATGTATTGTATAACATAATGTCCTAGGATTGTCATCTGATGAAGATCATCAAAGGTTAGTGCTGCATTTAGCTGTGGTTTGGGTTTATGTGACATTATATGCTAGCTTGAAAAATGGGTGTCTGATTATTTCTGGCTGGGTACTCTGGGTACTCTTCTTCAAATCTGAAAACGTTGTGAAGCCACGCCCATTTCCTGAAGAATTGCATTATGGGCCCTAACGTACTGCGTGTTTACGTCATATTATGGTGAATTTAGTACGACATCCGGGAACTTTTGGCATACTAACTATATCAAACTATGACCAATAAGCATACTATACACTCAATTAACATCACAAATAGTACGGTTAGTATGAGTATTCTAACACAGCTAATGACTTATCAACAGCTCTAACAATTTGACCCCCACAGGAAATCTACACTGGCAGTTATAGAAAGACCCATTTACTATATAACCATTGATTCTTGAAGAATATAACTTATAAATGCCTCAAATGTTTTAACTTTATTACCCCACCAGGAACCAAAACATAAGCTTGTTTAACGCCACTGTTTGTAAACAAGCACTGTATAGCCTTGAAATCTGGTTAAAACTATCATTTTGACCTTATGGATGGCCAGTGCTTGTATTATAACTGTTACACCAAGATTTCTGAACTTCTTGAACAGGTCGCTAGGTGTTGGGTTACGGTTGCTACAATAGCTTTCTCTATGAATTTGAGAGTGGTTACACTTCTTCCCCCATCCCTCAGCTGTTTACCAAACCAAGTCTCTGGGCAGCCATTTTGTTACTGTTTAAATCCTAGGTTACCCCTATAAAATAGCCACACATCTATCAACCAATCTGCAGTTCATACAATAACAAAGCTGTCATTCCACCACTAGTTTGGTTATAAAGATGATGATGCGGCTGGAGAAATGTAACTACTCTCAAATGCATAGACGGACTTGCGGATGCAAGGACTGACCATCCATGATATCAACAATATAGTTTTAACCATGTTGAGTGTTTACAGTGTTTGTTTATCATTTACATTGTTTCTAAACATTGGAGTAAAAAAAGCTTATTTGGGGTTCTGATGGGGTACAACAGTTGAACTAAGCTCATGAGGCATGTGTTATATTCTTCAAGAATCAATGGCTATAAATAAATCATTTAAAAAGTCTAAATATGGATGTAGCTATTTCATATTTCCCCTTTAACACCAAACATCAGATCAACAACTGCAGAGTTTGTGTCTCTGTTTTTAAGACAGTACTTACTAGTTTTAGTAATCTCACTAGTATAAAGACCTCCTCCATTCCTGCCATTATTGAAAGAGATTGCAGGTAGCCAAGTGGTTAGAGTGTAGAGGCGGCAGGTAGCCTAGTGGTTAGAGTGTAGAGGCGGCAGGTAGCCTAGTGGTTAGATTGGGTTACTTAATGTTAGATCCCTCACTTCCAAGGCAGTTGTAGTCAATGAACTAATCACTGATAATAATCTTGATGTGATTGGCCTGACTGAAACATGGCTTAAGCCTGATGAATTTACTGTGTTAAATGAGGCCTCACCCCCTGGTTACACTAGTGACCATACCCCCCGTGCATCCGGCAAAGGCGGAGGTGTTGCTAACATTTACGATAGCAAATTTCAATTTACAAAAAAAAAACAATGACGTTTTCGTCTTTTGAGCTTCTAGTCATGAAATCTATGCAGCCTACTCACTCACTTTTTATAGCTACTGTTTATAGGCCTCCTGGGCCATATGCAGTGTTCCTTACTGAGTTCTCTGAATTCCTATCGGATCTTGTAGTCATCGCAGATAATATTCTAATTTTTGGTGACTTTAACATTCACATGGAAAAGTCCACAGACCCACTCCAAAAGGCTTTCGGAGCCATCATCGACTCAGTGGGTTTTGTCCAACATGTCTCTGGACCTACTCACTGCCACAGTCATACTCTGGACCTAGTTTTGTCCCATGGAATAAATGTTGTGGATCTTAATGTTTTTCCTCATAATCCTGGATTATCGGACCACCATTTTATTGCGTTTACAATTGCAACGAATAATCTGCTCAGACCCCAACCAAGGAGCATTAAAAGTCGTGCTATAAATTCTCAGACAACCCAAAGATTCCTTGATGCCCTTCCAGACTCCCTCTGCCTACCCAAGGACGTCAGAGGACAAAAATCAGTTAACCACCAAACCAAGGAACTCAATTTAACCTTGCGCAATACCCTAGATGCAGTTGCACCCCTAAAAATTAAAAACATCTGTCATAAGAAACTAGCTCCCTGGTATATAGAAAATACACAAGCTCTGAAGCAAGCTTCCAGAAAATTGGAACGGAAATGGCGCCACACCAAACTGGAAGTCTTCCGACTAGCTTGGAAAGACAGTACTGTGCAGTATCGAAGAGCCCTCACTGTTGCTCGATCATCCTATTTTTCCAACTTAATTGAGGAAAATAAGAACAATCCTAAAAGCATAACAATTATTTTAAGAATTATAGATACAGACCTCCTCTATGCACTCGATATGTCCGATTTTAAAATAGCTTTTTGGTGAAAGCACATTTTGCAATATTCTAAGTACACAGCCCAGGCATCACGGGCTAGCTATTTAGACACCCGGCAAGTTTAGCACTCACCAATATCAGGTTTACTATTATAAAAGTTTGATTACCTTTTGTTGTCTTCGTCAGAATGCACTCCCAGGACTGCTACTTCAATAACAAATGTTGGTTTGGTCCAAAATAATTCATCGTTATATCCGAATAGCGCTGTTTTGTTCGTGCGTTCCAGACACTTTCCGAAATGGTAAGGAAGGGTCGCGCGCATGGCGCAATTCGTGACAAAAAAATTCTAAATATTCCATTACCGTACTTCGAAGCATGTCAACCGCTGTTTAAAATCCATTTTTATGCCATTTTTCTCGTAGAAAAGCGATAATATTCCGACCGGGAATCTCCTTTTCGGCAAACAGAGGAAAAAATCACAAAGACGGGGGCGGTCAGGTCACGCGCCTAAGCCCAGAGTCCCTTGATCGGCCACTTGAGAAAGGCGATAATGTGTTTCAGCCTGGGGCTGGGATGACAACATTCAGGTTTTTCCCGGGCTCTGAGCGCCTATGGACGACGTAGGAAGTGTCACGTTAAGAAGTTCCAGAAATGGTCAGACAGGCCACTTCCTGTAAAGGAATCTCTCAGGTTTTGACCTGCCATTTGAGTTCTGTTATACTCACAGACACCATTCAAACAGTTTTAGAAACTTTAGGGTGTTTTCTATCCATATGTAATAAGTATATGCATATTCTAGTTACTGGGTAGGAGTGGTAACCAGATTAAATCGGGTATGTTTTTTATCCAGCCGTGTCAATACTACCCCCTAGACCTAACAGGTTAAATAGCTGTAAAATAGTCATATGTTTGAGAAATTGAAGTAATAGGATTTTTAACCTCTCTAGGCTAGGCGGGACGAATTCGTCCCACCTACGTAACAGCCACTGCAAGCCTGTGGCGCGATTTTCAAAACGTTAAAAATCCTATTACTTCAATTTCTCAAACATATGACTATTTTACAGCCATTTAACCTGTTAGGGCTAGGGGGCAGCATTGACACGGCTGGATAAAAAACATACCCGATTTAATCTGGTTACCACTCCTACTCAGTAACTAGAATATGCATATACTTATTACATATGGATAGAAAACACCCTAAATTTTCTAAAACTGTTTGAATGGTGTCTGTGAGTATAACAGAACTCAAATGGCAGGTCAAAACCTGAGAGATTCCTTTACAGGAAGTGGCCTGTCTGACCATTTCTGGAACTTCTTTGCCATCTCTATCATTTACTAAGGATCTCTGCTCTAACGTGACACTTCCCACGTCGTCCATAGGCTCTCATAGCCCGGGAAAAAAGAGAATGTCGTCATTCCAGCCCCAGGCTGAAACACATTATCGCCTTTCTCAAGTGGCCCATCAAGAGACACTAGCTTATGCGCGTGACCCCGACCGCCCCCGCCTTTGGGATTTTTTCCTCTGTTTGCCGAAAAGGAGATTCCCTGTCGGAATTTTATCGCTTTTCTACGAGAAAAATGACGTAAAAATTGATTTTAAACAGCGGTTGACATGCTTCGACGTACGGCAATTGAATACTTTGAATTTTATTGTCAGGAATTGCGCCAAGCGCGCGACACTTCTTTACTATTTCGGATAGTGTCTGGAACGCACGAACAAAACGCCGCTATTCGGATATAACGATGGATTATTTTGGACCAAACCAACATTTGTTATTGAAGTAGACGTCCTGGGTGTGCATTCTGACGAAGACAACAAAAGGTAATGACATTTTTATAATAGTAAATATGATTATGGTGAGTGCTAAACTTGCCGGGTGTCTAAATAGCGAGCCCGTGATGCCTGGGTTATGTACTTAGAATATTGCAAAATGTGCTTTCACCAAAAAGCTATTTTAAAATCGGACATATCGAGTGCATAGAGGAGGTCTGTATCTATAATTCTTAAAATAATTGTTATGCTTTTTGTGAACGTTTATCGTGAGTAATTTAGTAAAATGTTAGCGAATGTTTGCGGGGGGTATGCTAGTTCTGAACGTCACATGCTAATGTAAAAAGCTGTTTTTTGATATAAATATGAACTTGATTGAACAAAACATGCATGTATTGTATAACATAATGTCCTAGGGTTGTCATCTGATGAAGATCATCAAAGGTGAGTGCTGCATTTAGCTGTCTTCTGGGTTTTGGTGACATTATATGCTGGCTTGAAAAATGGGTGTCTGATTATTTCTGGCTTGGTACTCTGCTGACATAATCTAATGTTTTGCTTTCGTTGTAAAGCCTTTTTGAAATCGGACAGTGTGGTTAGATTAACGAGAGTCTTATCTTTAAATGGCTGTAAAATAGTCATATGTTTGAGAAATTGAAGTAATAGGATTTTGAAGATTTTGAAAATCGCGCCACAGGCTGGCAGTGGATGTTACGTAGGTGGGACGAATTCGTCCCGCCGGTCCCATAGAGGTTAAAGACAAGACTCTCGTTAATCTAACCACACTGTCCGATTTCAAAAAGGCTTCACAACGAAAGCAAAACATTAGATTATGTCAGCAGAGTACCAAGCCAGAAATAATCAGACACCCATTTTTCAAGCCAGCATATAATGTCACCAAAACCCAGAAGACAGCTAAATGCAGCACTCACCTTTGATGATCTTCATCAGATGACAACCCTAGGACATTATGTTATACAATACATGCATGTTTTGTTCAATCAAGTTCATATTTATATCAAAAAACAGCTTTTTACATTAGCATGTGACGTTCAGAACTAGCATACCCCCCGCAAACTTCCGGCGAATTTACTAACAATTTACTAAATTACTCACGATAAACGTTCACAAAAAACATAACAATTATTTTAAGAATTATAGATACAGAACTCCTTTATGCACTCGCTATGTCCGATTTTAAAATAGCTTTTCGGTGAAAGCACATTATGCAATATTCTGAGTAGATAGCCCAGCATCACAGGGCTAGCTATTTAGACACCCACCAAGTTTAGCCCTCACCAAAGTCAGATTTACTATAAGAAAAATGTTATTACCTTTGCTGTTCTTCGTCAGAATGCACTCCCAGGACTTCTACTTCAATAACAAATGTTTGTTTGGTTCAAAATAATCCATAGTTATGTTCAAATATCCTCTGTTTTGTTTGTGCGTTCAAGACACTATCCGAAGGGTAAATAAGGGTGACGCGCCCGACGCGTTTCGTGACAAAACATTTCTAAATATTCCATTACCGTACTTCGAAGCATGTCAACCGCTGTTTAAAATCAATTTTTATGCCATTTTTCTCGTAAAAAAGCGATAATATTCCGACCGGGAAACCGTGTTTTAGTTCAAAGACAGAGAAAATAAAAACATGGGGTCACCTCGTGCACGCGCCTCAGTCTCATTGTCCTCTGATAGACCACTTACCAAAGGCGCTAATGTTTTTCAGCCAGGGGCTGCAAAGACATCATTCAGCTTTTTCCCGAGTTCTGAGAGCCTATGGGAGCCGTAGGAAGTGTCACGTTACAGCAAAGATCCTAAGTTTGCAATAAAGAGAGTCAAGAAGCCCAAGGAATGGTCAGAGAGGGCACTTCCTGTACAGAATCTTCTCAGGTTTTTGCCTGCCATATGAGTTCTGTTATACTCACAGACACCATTCAAACAGTTTTAGAAACTTTAGGGTGTTTTCTATCCAAAGCCAATAATTATATGCATATTCTAGTTTCTGGGCAGTAGTAATAACCAGATTAAATCAGGGACGTTTTTTATCTGGCCGTGTAAATACTGCCCCCTACCCCTAACAGGTTAAAAAACATGAGCTGGCGCACACCCAGAAAAATAGTTTGTGAGGAGGTGTTGACTAACGGCGAATAAACTATAAACTATCAAAATAAATAAAGTCGCACACTCCATGTTTAAACTCCCAGCAATTGAATGGGTATTTACCAACGTTTCAGCATCACTGTGCCTTCTTCAGGGTGATGTCATGAATACTTGAACCAGGTTATGTAGACAAACAGTGCAATTAGTGTAACCAATGACAATAGTGAGGGCTGTGTCATAATGATTAAGTTAATTAAAATGAATTAGTGAAACTGGTCAAAAATATATGACATATTAAATATATTAATCTATTGTTATCATATAGAAACATCATGCAATATTGTACATCATATTAAATATATTGCTGTATTGTTATCATATAGAAACATCATGGAATATTGTACATCATATTAAATATATTACTCTATTGTTATCATATAGAAACATAATGGAATATTGTACATCATATTAGCATCAACATACATTATTGTTTCATTCAATTTCACATAATGAGGATATTTAATATTTTCAAGTTCAGAAGTCAGAACTCATCACCTGCTATGTAAAAGAGACAGAATAATGCACAATGGTCAATGCTATCTGGGATCCTTGGGACATCCCTACTCTAAACCCTAACCTTAACCCCTACCTTAACCATTTTAAATGTCAACTTCAATGGGCTAGGGACGTCCCAAGGATGTATCTCTACCTGAAAATACATGATCTAAGTGATTGATCGTTGGTATTCAGCAGTCATAAAGCCTTATTTACTTTAATGAACTACTAAAATAGTGATTTTGTCAGACAGCATAGACAGCAGCTCTACACATTATTGACTGACTGATCCATTCATCCTTCCATCCCTCCTCAGCCTTCCTCTCCTCTGAAGACCCAGTGAGGGTGGAGCTCAGTCAGAGAGCTGTTGAGGGACTGGTTAGGAAGAACACTTCTACAGCCAGAGAGGTGAGGTCACACATGGTTTATATGGTAAATATTTATGTCCCCTTAGTGGTTCATCATGTCAGCTAAAGGGAATATGTTCCATCTATGTTTATTTACATTAGTACAAATTGTCCACTGATATTGGTGTAATTTCTCACCCCTCTTGGCTGTATGAAGTTAATTTCCCCTCAGGCACACACATTTGTTCTTTGATATTACGAAGGTCATTTGTGTATAATGTACTTTTCCCCAACATCTCTTTACATTGCTGATGCATATTTGGTGGCCTGACTGTATCCATACTATATCAAAAGCCCATCCTGGTAGATCTGAACCTAATGCAGCTTGGAGTGATCAGATGACAGAAGTCACATTTAGGTGCCAGGTGTAACTGAGGCCATAGATGCTCCATATCCATTACTTTGAGTGTTTTATATAATATGACTAAATGTGTTTCTGTGTTGCAGGGACAGTCAATAAATGGAACAGCAAGGCAACAGAACATGATATAAGCAGAGCTGTGGGAGACCACCTCAAGCCCCTGGTAGAGCCGGGGGTGGTGTTTACCACTCCACCACGCCTTCCGCAGGCTGGAAAAGTGGTTGGTCGGTCATTGGGTTAATTTGTTTTATTATATGGTCAAATAAAATCAAGCTTGATTCATACAGCACATTTCAGACATGGATGCAACAAAATGGCTTCACAGGAAAAAGATTTAAAAAACATTGAAAATAAACAGAAATATTTAGTACACAACAAACATAAGACGATAAAAAACAGAAGACTAAACTGAAAAACTAATGAGCACCCTATGATTAAAATGTTAATTGGATGCAATATCCAACCCAAAATATAAGCTTGGGACACTGAAAGTTGACTAGCAACAACAACTGGGACCTAAAAGACACCCACCATGAGACCCACTAAATCTGCCCAAGAAGAGGAAAACAAAAGAAAAACCCACACCAAACTTAAAGACAGGAAGCAAACCAAAAAGGTGGAGCAACTAAAGGTGTTGACTCTCCACATGTATCAAGACAACTGGAGCACTGGGCCAGACACTCTTAAATAGAACCTGGACCAGCTCAGGTGAAACACCTTCCCACTAACGAGATGGACAAGCCAGCACAGGTGTAACACATACTGACTAACGAGGTGACACCAATCAGTGCGTCCTACGTGCTAACGAGCTAGACGTGCTAACGAGCTAGACGTGCTAACGAGCTAGACCTGCTAACGAGCTAGACGTGCTAACGAGCTAGACGTGCTAACGAGCTAGACGTGCTAAAGTCCAACCTCAAAACATAAATGGAAAAACCAAAGCCTGTAACACCTTCCCCCTTAAGACAACAAATATATCCTACATTTCTTTTGGACAAGTTTGCTCACCACCAACAGAAAACAACTTCCATTTCACATTATAATCAACTAAAATGATTACCTTCTACAATATAAACATGGTGTCTACTGGCTTTCAACAATTAAAAACAAGAAAAAAAATGTCTAAATAATATACAGCATCTTTTCTCCTTCATCTTTCGTTCTATACAATCCTTCCTTAGCTTCTAGAACTCTCGTCCTCTTGGAACGAGCCCAAACAAAACTCATCTCCAATAGGACACAGACATGTCTGATTTCAAGAGGAAACTCCTGCAATATCCGTAGTAACTTTCCACCTCACTGTGGAGCTTCTCTCTCTTTTCAGGGTTCACTAGATAGGCATGTTGTTGGATCGGGGCCCAGTCCCCAATGTCATGCTCTAGTACATTTGGGTTGGCACATCTGAGAATGAACTCTGATATTCTAAAAACAGGGCAACAATGTCAATATAATTGTACCAAAAAATTGTCAGTTGGTTGCATAAATAATTAGGATTACTAAATGTTACATGAAATGTAAATATGAAATAGCCCCAATGTCAAAACACAGTTTTAACGTGTCCAAATCAATAACCAATATGCAGAAACAGTTTGGGATGAATTGAAAACCTAAACATAAAATGTGCTATATACACAAAACATCTGCCACAATAATCATATTACTTGTAATTTTTTTAAACAAGCACCTTGTTTTGACAAGTAGCAATAAATCACTGATATCCATTAGGGGGGAAATCAGGTTGTACGTGCTGTTGAAACTAACACAACTAAAAAACACACATGGAAATGGGAGATATATTTCACCTCACTGGTTAGAGGACAACCTGCAGAAGACAGTCAGCTACATTTTGGAATGATACATTTACATTTAGGGGTCGCTAAACAAAGGAACACTTACTTGTCATAACTCATCGATGTCATAACTCATCGATATCATGTTGAAATCAATTGCGCGAGAGGAGGGAGATGAGGTTGCACGTCCTGTAAAAACTAACAGCTCCAAAACCACACGGAATCTGGGAATAATGTGTACATCACTGGTTAGAGGACAATTTGTAGAAAACAGCTATCTACATTTTGATTCAAGTGGGTCACCAATGCTGTAAATGTAACACAGCTCTTTTTTTGTTAGTCACTTTTTGTTAAATCACATAAATAGTACTCCTCCAATTCAGAGCCTGGATTTCCCCCCTGAGGCTAATATCCATATCATGTTGAAATCAATAGAACAGGGGACAAACGTTTCGGCTTCTACATTGTGACATCATTAAAATATATTGATATCATTTAACAACTCCTTCATGTATTTTCTGATATTTGATCAGAGGTCTTTTATCAGATTATCTCTGGTCACAGCTATAAGGTTTCTCTCCTGTCTGTGTTCTCTTGTGTACTGTCAGCTCTCCAGATCGACCAAAACTCTTCCCACATTGATTACAGTTATAAGGTTTCTCTCCTGTGTGTATTCTCTGGTGCACTGTCAGAGAGCCAGACCTACTAAAACTCTTCCCACATTGATCACAGCTATAAGATTTCTCTCCTGTGTGTATTCTCTGGTGTCGAGTCAGTGTGCTAGGTGCAGCAAAACTCTTCCCACATTGATCACAGCTATAAGGTTTCTCTCCTGTGTGTGTTCTCTGGTGCACTCAGATCTCCAGATTGACCAAAACGCTTCCCACATTGACCACAGCTATAAGGTTTCTCTCCTGTGTGTGTTCTCTGGTGTAGAGTAAGATTTCTATACGTAGTAACACTCTTCCCACATTGATCACAGCTAAAAAACTTCTCTCCTGTGTGTGTTCTCTGGTGTACTGTCAGACCAGTAGATGAAACAAAACTCTTCCCACATTGAGTACAGCTATAAGGTTTCTCTCCTGTGTGAATTATCTGATGAATTTTAATGCCTGATGAGGAGGTGAATCTCTTCCCACAGTCAGAGCAGCAGTGAGTTCTCTTCCCTGTGGATCTCTGCAGGTGTTTCTTGAGGTGTTCTGATCTGGAGAGACTCTTCTCTTCCTCGTCAGCATCATGAGGTTGTTGAGGCTCCCCAGAGGATCCACGATAGTCCCATATCTCTCCTGTGTGAACAACAAAGTCAGACAGATGATTTAAAGGCCCACAACAGCGGTAATCCACTGTAAAAGGTGATGCCAACAGCATAGCCATGATGTTATACAACAATTGATATCTGTAATGAATGTTAACATGATTTAACAATTGTCTTAAAATGAGCAAGAATAGTCATATTTTGTCTTGTTTTCACATTAGTAGTAACATCTAAGATTGTAGGCTAGAAATAAGTTATTCATGTTGTTGAAACTCGAAGCAGTGTGCCAGACGACTTTTGGTCTCCAATATAGGCCCCTTTCTGTGTTAGCTAAAATTGCGGCATGAGGGCGATGCACATGCAATTTGGTTGTAGAAACTCCTCCCTGCTAATGAGGAAACCACTAGTTATGGATGTAGTATGTCTGGTAATGAGGAAACCACTAGTTATGGATGTAGTATATCTGGTAATGAGGAAACCACTAGTTATGGATGTAGTATATCTGGTAATGAGGAAACCACTAGTTATGGATGTAGTATATCTGGTAATGAGGAAACCACTAGTTATGGATGTAGTATATCTGGTAATGAGGAAACCACTAGTTATGGATGTAGTATATCTGGTAATGAGGAAACCACTGGTTATGGATGTAGTATATCTGGTAATGAGGAAACAACTAGTTATGGATGTAATATATCTGGTAATGAGGAAACCACTAGTTATGGATGTAGTATATCTGAAATGGTGAGCAAAGATTTTAGTTTTTCACAATGTATTCTGAATGTGAATGGGGGAAACTCAGGGGAGTAACCTCCATTACCAGGTTGCTTATGAGTTCATTTCACACTACTTTGGATTATAATTGTAAGGCTTGTTTGAATTTCCTGCTTAATATAATGTTTGTGTCGTCATCGCAAATCAACCACTTTGTACTTAAAAAACACTTCAACCAGTAAAATGCTCTTTGGCTTTTCCATCAGCCTGACAATGAGGGTTTGTACACTGTTTGCCAAATTGGCCCATAACTTCACCTAACAACAATCATACCTATGTAATGAACGAAGAAGCACTTTGGTTGTTGTTGCATGACATACATAGTGTCCTCTAGGACCCATAACAATAACATAGACCTGCTGTAGGACCCATAACTTCACCTAACAACAACATAGACCTACTGTAGGACCCATAACTTCACCTAACAACAACATAGACCTACTGTAGGACCCATAACTTCACCTAACAACAACATAGACCTACTGTAGGACCCATAACTTCACCTAACAACAACATAGACCTACTGTAGGACCCATAACTTCACCTAACAACAACATAGACCTACTGTAGGGCCCATAACAACAAATATAGGAAAATAGCTCTGTGTGTTGAACAATAGCCTATCCATCAAGGAACAGTTCTCTACACATTATGAGCAAAGTAGGGATGTTGGATCCAACGTGGAGCGTATCTCTGTGTCCAAACAGACTAACGAGACCCTACTGTAAATCAACCAGACAATAACACATTATAAACATCCATTTGTTAGGGATGTTGGATCCAACATGGAGAACGGCATAACTGTCTTTACCAGAGTAATGAATGAAGAAGCACTTTGGTTGTTGTTGCATGTTGTGGCTTCTGTCATGTGACTGTCATTCAGAAAATGATTTCCTGGATCAGCTGATGATAGTTGAACATGTGACTGTAACTAAACAGCTACAGTATTAAGAATGATGTGTAATTATTGAAGAACTGCGTTAATGACAGTATCCATTTGGGTGTTGTCAATAAAGTTAAGGTGACTCTCGGTTAGAACCATTGGATTTAGTAAACTCTGAAATGATTTAGGATTTCTGTTCCCATGAAAACTGTTTTCCCAGCGTAACATAAGGAGACACTAAATGTTACGTAGGTAGAGAGCATTTCAGAGATCTGAATACAAAAAAACTGTCCTAACAGGACAATAACCTAAACCACAAGGCAAAATCTACACTGGAGGAGCTTACCAAGATGACATTGAATGTTCCTGAGTGGCCTAGTTACAGTTTGGACTTAAATCATCTTGAAAGTCTATAGCAAGACTTGAAAACGGCTTTCTAGCAATGATCAACAACCAACTTGACAGAACAGGAAGGATTTTAAAAAGAATAATGAATATTCACATGAAGATCAGTCTCCTATTGGATGACATCACGACTTCCCATCAAGCCAACTCCTTGGAGACCTTACTATGACATCACTCACTCCTTCTAGTTTGCAGTTGTCTAAAAAAACACTATTTTGCTCAAAACATTTATTTGTTTCCCATTAGTGTGTTTATACTTTACTGTATTTATATATCACTTTTCAACAGGAAAAGTTAAAAAATCCCTGGAGGACGTCATGAACAATTCATACAGTACAAAAACATATTTGAGTGTAGAATGCCCTTTTAAAAATCACACATTAGTTCAACAACTGCAGAGTTTGTGTCCCTGTTATATAAGATATTACTCACTGTATTTACTGGTGTTAATCAGATCAATGTCCCTGTTTTATTAGATAGTACTCACTGTATTTACTTGTGTTAATCAGATCAATGTCCCTGTTTTATTAGATAGTACTCACTGTATTTACTGGTGTTAATCAGATCAATGTCCCTGTTTTATTAGATAGTACTCACTGTATTTACTGGTGTTAATCAGATCAATGTCCCTGTTTTATAAGATATTACTCACTGTATTTACTGGTGTTAATCAGATCAATGTCCCTGTTTTATTAGATAGTACTCACTGTATTTACTGGTGTTAATCAGATCAATGTCCCTGTTTTAAACTGTTGGGGATAGGGGGCAGTATTTACACGGCCGGATAAAAAAACGTACCCAATTTAATCTGGTTACTACTCCTGCCCAGTAACTAGAATATGCATATAATTATTGGCTTTGGATAGAAAACACCCTAAAGTTTCTAAAACTGTTTGAATGGTGTCTGTGAGTATAACAGAACTCATATGGCAGGCAAAAATCTGAGAAGATTCTTACCAGGAAGTGGCCTGTCTGACAAGTTGTTGTCCATCTTGCCTCTGTTTATTGAAGACTGAGGATCTCTGCTGTAACGTGACACTTCCTATGGCTCCCATAGGCTCTCAGAACCCGGGAAAAAGCTGAATGACGTAATTCAAGGCCCAGGCTGAATCACATTATCGAATTGGGCAAGTGCTCTATCAGAGGGCCATTAGACGAGGCTCGTGCATGAGGGGATAGCATGCTTTTACTTTCTCTCTCGTTGAATGTAAACAGACTTTGCCGGTCGGAATATTATCGCTTTTTTATGAGAAAAGTGGCATAAAAATTGATTTTAAACAGCGGTTGACATGCTTCGAAGTACGGTAATGGAATATTTAGAATTTTTTTGTCACGAAATGCGCCATGCTCGTGACCCTTATTTACACTTCAGATAGTGTCTTGAACGCACGAACAAAACGCCGCTGTTTGAACATAACTATGGATTATTTGGGACCAAACCAACATTTGTTATTGAAGTAGAAGTCCTGGGAGTGCATTCTGACGAAGAACACCCAAGGTAATCAAACTTTTCTAATAGTAAATCGGAGTTTGGTGAATGCTAAACTTGCTGGGTGTCTAAATAGCTAGCCCTGTGATGCCGGGCTATCTACTTAGAATATTGCAAAATGTGCTTTCACCGAAAAGCTATTTTAAAATCGAGTGCATAGAGGAGTTCTGTATCTATAATTCTTAAAATAATTGTTATGTTTTTTGTGAACGTTTATCGTGAGTAATTTAGTAAATTCACTGGAAGTGTTCGGTGGGAAGGCTAGTCACATGCTAGTCACCTGCTAATGTAAAAAGCTGGTTTTTGATATAAATATGAACTTGATTGAACAGACATGCATGTATTGTATAACATAATGTCCTAAGATTGTCATCTGATGAAGATCATCAAAGGTTAGTGCTGCATTTTGCTGTGGTTTGGGTTTATGTGACATTATATGCTAGCTTGAAAAATGGGTGTCTGATTATTTCTGGCTGGGTACTCTGCTGACATAATCTAATGTTTTGCTTTCGTTGTAAAGCCTTTTTGAAATCGGACAGTGTGGTTAGATTAACGAGAGTCTTGTCTTTAAAATGGTGTAAAATAGTCATATGTTTGAGAAATTGAAGTAATAGCATTTCTAAGGTATTTGAAAAACGTGCCACGGGATTCAACTGGCTGTTGAGTAGGTGGGACGCAAGCGTCCCACCTAGCCCAGAGAGGTTAACACAGTGTCCAATGAAGGGCCAGATGTATACAAAATGGTGTCGTCTGCGTAGAGGTGGATCAAGGAATCACCCGCAGCAAGAGCAACATCGTTGGTATATACAGAGAAAAGAGTCGGTCTGAGAATTGAACCCTGTGGTACCCCCATAGAGACTGCCAAAGGTCCGGACAACAGGCCCTCCGATTTGACACAATGAACTCTGTCTGAGAAGTAGTTGGTGAACCAGGCGAGTCAGTCATTTGAGAAACCAAGGCTATTGAGTCTGCCGATAAGAATACAGTGATTGACAGAGTCGAAAGCCTTGGCCAGGTTGATGAAGACGGCTGCACAGTACTGTCTTTTATTGATGGCGGTTATGATATCGTTTAGTACCTTGAGCGTGGCTGAGGTGCACCCGTGACCAGCTCGGAAACTGGATTGCACAGCGGAGAAGGTATGGTGGGATTCAAAATGGTCAGTGATCTGTTTGTTAACTTGACTTTCAAAGACTTTAGAAAGGCAGGGCAGGATGGATATAGGTCTGTAACAGTTTGGGTCTAGAGTGTCACCCCCTTTAAAGAGGGGGATGACCACGGAAGCTTTCCAATCTTTAGGAATCTCGAGAAGATGGAAGAAGAAGGAGATTTTGTGGAGGCTTGGGGAAGTAGCTGCGGGGGGTGGGGAGCTGTTAGTGCAGTACGCCACAGGATGTTTTTGTGCTGGTTGAGGGCAGTCAGGTCTGGAGTGAACCAAGGGCTATATCTGTTCTTAGATCTATATTTTTTGAAAGGGGCATGCTTATTTAAGGTGGTGAGGAAATTATAATTAAAAAAACAACCAGGCATCCTCTACTGACGGGATGAGGTCAATATCCTTCCAGGAGACCCGGGCCAGGTCGATTAGAAAGTCGTGCTTGCAGAAGTGTTTTAGGGAGCGTTTGACAGTGATGAGGGGTGATCGTTCGACCGAGAACCCATAACAGATGCAGGCAATGAGGCAGAGATTGCTGAGATTCTGATTGAAAACAGCAGAGGTGTATTTGGAGGGCAAGTTGGTCAGGATAATATCTATGAGGGTGCCAATGTTTACGGATTTAGGGTTGTACCTGGTGGGTTCCTTGATAATTTGTGTGAGATTGAGGGCATCTAGCTTGGATTGTAGGACGGCCGGGGTGTTAACCTGTTGGGGCTAGGGGGCAGTATTTTCACGGCTGGATAAAAAAACGTACCCGATTTAATCTGGTTACTAATCCTACCCAGTAACTAGAATATGCATATACTTATTATATATGGATAGAAAACACCCTAAAGTTTCTAAAACTGTTTGAATGGTGTCTGTGAGTATAACAGAACTCATTTGGCAGGCAAAACCCTGAGACATTTTCTGACAGGAAGTGGATACCTGATGTGTTGAATTACCTTTAAGCCTATGCCATTGAAACACACAGGGGTTGATTAATGTTTTGGCACTTCCTATTGCTTCCACTAGATGTCACCAGCCTTTACAAAGTGTTTTGAGTCTTTTACTGTGAGATCTGACCGAACAAGTGCCATGGAACGGTGATGGCCGATTAGACTCTGGCGCGCGAGTTCATGTTGGGTACCCTCGTTCCAATACGTTATAAAAGAGAATGCATTCGTCCACCTTGAATATTATTCATGTTCTGGTTAAAAAAGGCCCTAATGATTTATGCTATACAACGTTTGACATGTTTGAACGAACGTAAATATATTTTTTCCCCTCGTTCATGAAGTGAAGTCCGGCGGGCTTAGATCATGTGCTAACAAGACGGAGATTTTTGGACATAAATGATGAGCTTTTTTGAACAAAACTACATTCGTTATGGACCTGTGATACCTGGAAGTGACATCTGATGAAGAGAATCAAAGGTAATGGATTATTTACATAGTATTTTCGATTTTAGATCTCCCCAACATGGCGGCTAGTCTGTATCGCAACGCGTATTTTTCTGGGCGCAGTGCTCAGATTATTGCAAAGTGTGATTTCCCAGTAAGGTTATTTTTAAATCTGGCAAGTTGATTGCGTTCAAGAGATGTAAATCTATAATTCTTTAAATGACAATATAATATTTTACCAATGTTTTCTAATTTTAATTATTTAATTTGTGGTGCTGACTTGACTGCCGGTTATTGGAGGGAAACGATTTCCTCAACATCAATGCCATAGTAAAACGCTGTTTTTGGATATAAATATGAACTTGATAGAACTAAAAATGCATGCATTGTCTAACATAATGTCCTAGGAGTGTCATCTGATGGAGATTGTAAAAGGTTAGTGCATCATTTTAGCTGGTTTTATGGTTTTGGTGACCCTGTCTTTGAATTGACAAAACATTACACACAGCTATTGTCAATGTACTCTCCTAACATAATCTAACTTTATGCTTTCGCCGTAAAACCTTTTTGAAATCGGACAACGTGGTTAGATTAAGGAGATGTTTATCTTTCAAAGGGTGTAAGATAGTTGTATGTTTGAAAAATTTGAATTTTGACATTTATTTGTTTTCAAATTTGCCGCTCTTGAAATGCACCTGCTGTTGATGGAGTGCACCACGGGGGGGACGCTAGCGTCCCACCTAGCCCATAGAGGTTAAGCATATCCCAGTTTAGGTCACCTAACAGAACAAACTCTGAAGATATATGGGGGCAATCGATTCACATATGGTGTCCAGGGCACAGCTGGGAGCTGAGGGGGGTCTGTAACAGGCGGCAACAGTGAGAGACTTATTTCTGGAGAGATTCTTTTTTTTAATTAGAAGCTTGAACTGTTTGGGCATGGACCTGGAAAGTATGACAGAACTTTGCAGGCCATCTCTGCAGTAGATAGCAACTCCTCCCCCTTTGGCAGTTCTATCTTGACAGATAATGTTGTAGTTGGGAACGGAAATTTCAGAATTTTTGGTGGCCTTCCAAAGCCAGGATTCAGACATGGCTAGGACATCAGGGTTGGCGGAGTGTGCTAAAGCAGTGAATAAAATAAACTTAGGGAGGAGGCTTCTGATGTTAACATGCATGAAACCAAGGCTTTTACGGTTACAGAAGTTAACAAATGAGAGCGCCTGGAGACACACAGGGCCTGGGTTAACCTCTACATCACCAGAGGAACAGAGGAGGAGGAGGATGAGGGTAAGGCTAAAGGTTATCAGAACTGGTCATCTAGTGCGTTGGGAACAGAGAATAAAAGGAGCAGATTTCTGGGCGTGGTAGGATAGATTCAAGGCATAATGTACAGACAGGGGTATGGTAGGATGCGGGTACAGTGGAGGTAAACCTAGGTGTTGAGTGACGATAAGAGAGGTTGCATTTCTGGAGGCACCAGTTATGAGGTCACCGCATGTGTGGGAGGTGGGACAAAAGAGTTCTCTGAGGCATGTTCAGTGGGACTAGGGGCTCCGCAGTAAAATAAAACAATGATAACTACCCTAAACAACAGTATACAAGGCATATTGACATTAGAGAGAGACATAAAGCGAGGCATAAAGCAATCACAGGTGTTGATTGGGATAGCTAGCTAAGACAACAACGGGTAAGACAACAACAGTTAATCAGCTAAGATAATAACTGGTAAAGTGGCGATGAATGAGCAGAGAGGGTCAGTTAACTACATACGGGGCCTGAGTTCGAGGCTGTGGCCGACAGATAAACAAAACAAACAAAATGGAGTACCGTGATATTTTTACATAGTTGACAATGGCAATAAAAAAAAATCCCTCCCTCTAGTCAGGTTATAGTGATGACTGGCTCCCTCCCTCTAGTCAGGTTATAGTGATGACTGGCTCCCTCTAGTCAGGTTATAGTGATGACTGGCTCCCTCCCTCTAGTCAGGTTATAGTGATGACTGGCTCCCTCTAGTCAGGTTATAGTGATGACTGGCTCCCTCTAGTCAGGTTATAGTGATGACTGGCTCCCTCCCTCTAGTCAGGTTATAGTGATGACTGGCTCCCTCCCTCTAGTCAGGTTATAGTGATGACTGGCTCCCTCTAGTCAGGTTATAGTGATGACTGGCTCCCTCCCTCTAGTCAGGTTATAGTGATGACTGGCTCCCTCTAGTCAGGTTATAGTGATGACTGGCTCCCTCTAGTCAGGTTATAGTGATGACTGGCTCCCTCCCTCTAGTCAGGTTATAGTGATGACTGGCTCCCTCCCTCTAGTCAGGTTATAGTGATGACTGGCTCCCTCCCTCTAGTCAGGTTATAGTGATGACTGGCTCCCTCCCTCTAGTCAGGTTATAGTGATGACTGGCGCCCTCCCTCTAGTCAGGTTATAGTGATGACTGGCTCCCTCCCTCTAGTCAGGTTATAGTGATGACTGGCTCCCTCCCTCTAGTCAGGTTATAGTGACGACTGGCTCCCTCCCTCTAGTCAGGTTATAGTGACGACTGGCTCCCTCCCTCTAGTCAGGTTATAGTGATGACTGGCTCCCTCCCTCTAGTCAGGTTATAGTGACGACTCCCTCCCTCTAGTCAGGTTATAGTGATGACTGGCTCCCTCCCTCTAGTCAGGTTATAGTGACGACTGGCTCCCTCCCTCTAGTCAGGTTATAGTGACGACTGGCTCCCTCTAGTCAGGTTATATTGATGACTGGCTCCCTCCCTCTAGTCAGGTTATAGTGATGACTGGCTCCCTCCCTCTAGTCAGGTTATAGTGATGACTGGCTCCCTCCCTCTAGTCAGGTTATAGTGATGACTGGCTCCCTCTAGTCAGGTTATAGTGATGACTGGCTCCCTCCCTCTAGTCAGGTTATAGTGATGACTGGCTCCCTCTAGTCAGGTTATAGTGATGACTGGCTCCCTCCCTCTAGTCAGGTTATAGTGATGACTGGCTCCCTCCCTCTAGTCAGGTTATAGTGATGACTGGCTCCCTCCCTCTAGTCAGGTTATAGTGATGACGGGCTCCCTCTAGTCAGGTTATAGTGATGACTGGCTCCCTCCCTCTAGTCAGGTTATATTGATGACTGGCTCCCTCCCTCTAGTCAGGTTATATTGATGACTGGCTCCCTCCCTCTAGTCAGGTTATAGTGATGACTGGCTCCCTCCCTCTAGTCAGGTTATAGTGATGACTGGCTCCCTCCCTCTAGTCAGGTTATATTGATGACTGGCTCCCTCCCTCTAGTCAGGTTATAGTGATGACTGGCTCCCTCCCTCTAGTCAGGTTATAGTGATGACTGGCTCCCTCCCTCTAGTCAGGTTATAGTGATGACTGGCTCCCTCCCTCTAGTCAGGTTATAGTGATGACTGGCTCCCTCCCTCTAGTCAGGTTATAGTGATGACTGGCTCCCTCTAGTCAGGTTATAGTGACGACTGGCTCCCTCCCTCTAGTCAGGTTATAGTGACGACTGGCTCCCTCCCTCTAGTCAGGTTATAGTGATGACTGGCTCCCTCCCTCTAGTCAGGTTATAGTGATGACTGGCTCCCTCCCTCTAGTCAGGTTATAGTGATGACTCCCTCCCTCTAGTCAGGTTATAGTGACGACTGGCTCCCTCCCTCTAGTCAGGTTATAGTGACGACTGGCTCCCTCCCTCTAGTCAGGTTATAGTGATGACTGGCTCCCTCTAGTCAGGTTATAGTGATGACTGGCTCCCTCCCTCTAGTCAGGTTATAGTGATGACTGCCTCCCTCCCTCTAGTCAGGTTATAGTGATGACTGGCTCCCTCCCTCTAGTCAGGTTATAGTGATGACTGGCTCCCTCTAGTCAGGTTATAGTGATGACTGGCTCCCTCCCTCTAGTCAGGTTATATTGATGACTGGCTCCCTCTAGTCAGGTTATAGTGATGACTGGCTCCCTCTAGTCAGGTTATAGTGATGACTGGCTCCCTCCCTCTAGTCAGGTTATAGTGACGACTGGCTCCCTCCCTCTAGTCAGGTTATAGTGACGACTGGCTCCCTCCCTCTAGTCAGGTTATAGTGACGACTGGCTCCCTCCCTCTAGTCAGGTTATAGTGACGACTGGCTCCCTCCCTCTAGTCAGGTTATAGTGACGACTGGCTCACTCCCTCTAGTCAGGTTATAGTGACGACTGGCTCCCTCCATCTAGTCAGGTTATAGTGACGACTGGCTCCCTCCCTCTAGTCAGGTTATAGTGATGACTGGCTCCCTCCCTCTAGTCAGGTTATAGTGATGACTGGCTCCCTCCCTCTAGTCAGGTTATAGTGATGACTGGCTCCCTCTAGTCAGGTTATAGTGATGACTGGCTCCCTCTAGTCAGGTTATGTTGACGACTGGCTCCCTCCCTCTAGTCAGGTTATAGTGATGACTGGCTCCCTCCCTCTAGTCAGGTTATAGTGATGACTGGCTCCCTCCCTCTAGGTCAGGTTATAGTGATGACTGGCTCCCTCCCTCTAGTCAGGTTATAGTGATGACTGGCTCCCTCTAGTCAGGTTATGTTGATGACTGGCTCCCTCCCTCTAGTCAGGTTATAGTGATGACTGGCTCCCTCCCTCTAGTCAGGTTATAGTGATGACTGGCTCCCTCCAGTCAGGTTATAGTGATGACTGGCTCCCTCCCTCTAGTCAGGTTATAGTGATGACTGGCTCCCTCCCTCTAGTCAGGTTATAGTGATGACTGGCTCCCTCCCTCTAGTCAGGTTATAGTGATGACTGGCTCCCTCCCTCTAGTCAGGTTATAGTGATGACTGGCGCCCTCCCTCTAGTCAGGTTATAGTGATGACTGGCTCCCTCCCTCTAGTCAGGTTATAGTGATGACTGGCTCCCTCCCTCTAGTCAGGTTATAGTGATGACTGGCTCCCTCCCTCCCTCTAGTCAGGTTATAGTGACGACTGGCTCCCTCTAGTCAGGTTATGTTGACGACTGGCTCCCTCCAGTCATTTGTGTGTTTTAATTATTTAATCAAACAGCGTGCTTAAAGCATCAGACAAGTTCAGTACATATAGTTGATTTTATTAAAACACATGGGGTGATTGGTAGAAAGAACAGATGACTCTTGGTTGACCAAGATTTATTTTAGTTGGGGACAGCACTAGAACATGATGTTGGGGCTCCAGAGTGGCGCAGCGGACACTGCATCTCAGTGCTTGAGGCTTCACTACAGACACCCTGGTTCAAATCCAGGCTGTATCACAACCGGCCGTGATTTGGAGTCCCATAGGGCGGCGCACAATTGGCCCAGCGTTTTCCGGGGTAGGCAGTCATAGTAAATAAGAATTTGTTCTTAACTGACTTGCCTAGTTAAAGAAAGGTTACATTTAAATACATTTAAAAAATAGAGTTTCATGACAAACCATTTTTTACAAATCCGGCAAGGCACCAATTTTGAGAAGGGTTTAAAACAAAGGTTTCAAACCAATTCATGAATGTAATTGAATCTAGGTATGTCTTGGTAGCTTTTCGGTGAAAGCACATTTTGCAATATTTTGAGTAGATAGCCCAGCATCACAGGGCTAGCTATTTAGACACCCACCAAGTTTAGCCCTCACCAAAGTCAGATTTACTATACAAAAAATGTTATTACCTTTGCTGTTCTTCGTCAGAATACACTCCCAGGACTTCTACTTCAATAACAAATGTTGGTTTGGTTCAAAATAATCCATAGTTATGTTCAAATATCCTCTGTTTTGTTCGTGCGTTCAAGACACTATCCGAAGGGTAAATAAGGGTGACGCGCCCGACGCGTTTCGTGACAAAACATTTCTAAATATTCCATTACCGTACTTCGAAGCATGTCAACCGCTGTTTAAAATCAATTTTGATGCCATTTTTCTCGTAAAAAAGCGATAATATTCCGACCGGGAAACCGTGTTTTAGTTCAAAGACAGAGAAAATAAAAACATGGGGTCGCCTCGTGCACGCGCCTCAGTCTCATTGTCCTCTGATAGACCACTTACCAAAGGCGCTAATGTTTTTCAGCCAGGGGCTGCAAAGACATCATTCAGCTTTTTCCCGAGTTCTGAGAGCCTATGGGAGCCGTAGGAAGTGTCACGTTACAGCAAAGATCCTAAGTTTTCAATAAAGAGAGTCAAGAAGCCCAAGGAATGGTCAGAGAGGGCACTGTCTGTACAGAATCTTCTCAGGTTTTTGCCTGCTTTGGATAGAAAACACCCTAAAGTTTCTAAAACTGTTTGAATGGTGTCTGTGAGTATAACAGAACTCATATGGCAGGCAAAAACCTGAGAAGATTTCATGCAGGAAGTGGCCTGTCTGACAAGGTGTCGTTCATCTTGCCTCTGTTTATTGAAGACTGAGGATCTCTGCTATAACGTGACACTTCCTACGGCTCCCATAGGCTCTCAGAAGGCGGCAAAAAACTGAATCGTGGCAACAACAGAAAAGCAGATGCGGAAACGAAAAAGGCAGGTCTTAAACCGCAGCCGTCGACACAGCAGTTCTTAAAATTGGAAGTAAACATAGACAAAGCTATATTAAAATTGTCAGTCTAGAGCACCAGTGAAAGGGATTTCAAAATGGGAGAAGTTAGGAGCAATTTATATAAGGACGGTATTTGGTATCATGATAAGTTACCAATACTACCTAAGTCATTGTTTAGAAATGCGGCAAGATTGACACAAGGGCAGAGCCATGTGTCAACAGGGGGATAGTATAGCAGGTTCGGAAAAACTTTGTAGCCTATTGGATAACAAACTACTTAAAAAAAACATTTTTTTATAATAGATAAGTATATTAAATGGGAAGAAGCGGTCCCAACTTACTGGGTGGACACGATTAGGGTAGTTGGGATATAGATATATATATAGAAACAGATGGAGTATAATGAAGGCCAGGGTTTTTGACTGTAATCCAGAGCAAGGGAAGTATTGCTTGAAGATAGGAATGACCATTAAAAGCATAAAGAAAGAGGATTTAGGGTTAGGGTATGTTGGCCTTGACCAGATCATAGTCGACACTGCAGTACCATTCCGAGTAGTAGAGGTTAGGACAGGAGATAGTTCTACCGCCAGCCAGAATACCAGTAGTACCCCTGATAAAACGGACATTACCCGTGTAGTCATCCAGAGCCAAGGACCGGTGAGGATAGTTCAGACAAAAGATCTTAAGGAAGTGATTGAGGTGGAGACTTGGTTTGGGGATTCCAACCTATGGCTGGAATGGATTCAGTATACAGCTAGATCAGTAGCTAAAGAAGAAGGTTATGCCTGCGCAACAGCCAAACTTCAGTTGACAACCATCCCCTTTCTACTCGATGGAATTAATTTACCAAGGGGAATGGCCTGAATGGTAAAGCTGTTCATGAAGGCAAGGAAGCCAGACAGTTGCACTGATCTGCATTATCTGTATCCTATGCGCCCATTAGATCCAGACTTCCCCCTTTCACAGTCGCAGGAGGAGACTATTATTGTGTGGCTCGACACAACACACACGGATGGAACGTAGGGGAAGTAAGAACATGCAATAGGACAGAGAATGTTACAACTGACGAGACAATGAGGGACCTGACTGGGTGGTTGAGTTCCGAGGACTTTAGTAAGATAAAAAGGCAGAGAGCGAATGTCTGGTGGTTGTGTGGAGGTATGAAGCTGTGGCCAAACCTGCCTGCAAATTGGACTGGTATTTGTGCATTGGTACAGTTAGGCATGCCCTTCACCCTTATACAACACAAAGACCTAGTGCCAGGTGAAAGAGAGGGGAGGAGTGCTCCGTCAGGGTCCTTTGATGATATAATTTACATTGATAGGATTGGGGTTCCAAGGGGGGTGCCTGATGAGTTTAAAGCTAGGAATCAGATATGGGCTGGATTGGTATCAAGTCTTTTTTGGTGGTCGACTCTCAATAAAAATCTGGATTGGATAAATTACATTTATTATAACCAACAGCGTTTCATCAACTATACCAGAAAGGCAATTAAAGGGTTAGCAGAACAGACAGCTGTGACCACTTTGATGGTATTGCAGAATAGAATAGCTTCGGATATGCTTCTGGCTGAAAAGGGTGGTGTGTGTGTGATGTTCGGATCTGAACGCTGTACTTTCATTCCTGAGAACACAGCTCCAGATGGATCAGTGACCAAGGCCCTGGCCGGTCTAAACAATTTAGCTCAGGAGTTAGCAGAATATTCCGGGGTGGACACGGCACTCACGGGATGGTTTGATAGTACGTTCGGAAAATGGAAAAAGGTTGTAATCACTGTGTTGTGGGCTGCTTTCACCTGTATGACTGTGTTGATATTATGTGGTTGTTGTTTGGTCCCTTGTGCGAGAGGTCTCATTTCCAGGGCTCTGGAGAGATCGATGACGGAGCAGATGGTGAGATACGGACCGATTCCAAGTTCAGACCAGTGGGATGACAAATACCTAACGCCGAGCCTGGTGGAGGATTCATTCAATTACGAGGAGCCCATGTTAGACGAGACCATCTTTAATGTTTAGGAAGACTGTTTCTCTAAATGAAGGTCATAGCAAAAATCCTAATCCGAAGAGTTATGACTGGACATAGGCTTAGAACAGTCATTGATAAGTATGTAATGAAATACATGTATTTGTTTTTTTTGATTTAGTTTGATTTTGTGTGACATTTCTGAATCCAATAAAATTAGATGTGTTATAGTGTATGTGAAATATTTAGCCAATAGGGTGGATTGTAGTGGAAATAATATGATTAAAGGTTTGACTAAAGGATTTCACCCTGAAAAGGTATAACCGAGTGATTATAAGATGAATGTACTAATGTGTGTGTGTCGGAAAAGTTGAAGCTTAATGATTTAGCAATGTAAGCAACCAGACAGCAGACAACTTGTGACCACTGTGAAACTGATAACAGGAAGAAGGTCTCCCCACCCAGGGAGGGGAGAAACCTTTAGGCTTGCAGTAGATTATGTAACATGGGGCAGGATATGATAAGCAATGTATGAGATGGAGAAGACTTGTAAATAAGCATTGACAGTGTTAAAGAAGAGGAGGGGCATTTGTAAGGGGTATGACATATGGTATGACCAAATGTCAGGTATAAAAGGCTGTGTACATTGTATGATATTCAGAGCTCTCATAAATAAACATTCTGACCAATTGTAGGCTGGCTCTCCGTCTGCTTCATCCAACCAGAATCTTACACCCTCTGGGGGGCAGACTGAGTAGTTTAATTGAAGTTCGGTTTATGAACATTGGGAACAGAATTCCCATGACAATTTGGTCCTTCGAGCCGGATTCCAACATCTGTCCCTGTCTTCCTAAGGTAACACGCCGAAAACCGTGTACGGGCGGGTGATTGACTCGTAAATTGTCCTGTCCCCTGAAATTGGGGTTCCATATCAGGCCGGTAAATATCTAAGGTCGACAGGGACGGTGACGGAATCCAACCTACATTGCCTTTCCCAGCCTACAAGACAAAGGTCAGTAAATCTTTATTTACGCGGATTTGGGGGAATAATACCTGTATGATTGCATGTAGTGGATAAGGGAGTTAGTGTAGTCTAGGTGTTAAACGCCAAAATATCCGTTGGGGCATACTAACCTGGTGACCTGTCTTTAGAATATTGTGTGGAGAACCCTGATATAGGTAGTATTCTATGCAATTGGAAGAGAGGAATTGGGTGTAGAGCCATCCTAGGCAAGGTGTGGGGGGGTCCGTGATGACCCTAGGTATCTGTGGCCACTACCAATGTAAACTATCTAATGTTGAGACCTAAAGGTTAAACTGGTCGATATACATTAGGCAAGCTAATGCGCTTAGATCTAAAGGATAACTGATCTAGAGTATATTAGCGGGGAGGGTAGTCGAGATCTAACAGGGCGCAAAAATTGGTCTGACTATTCTATGGAAGGAGGAAGCACACACACATAGATTGTGAAAAGCACATACACAGAGATCGTGTGCATAGAGTGTGAGCACCCACACAGAGAGGAGTGATAAACACATAGATTGTGATACACATAGAAGGTTTAAATGGAAACAGAGTAAAAGTATATATACATAGATTAAAGATAATAACAGATTATAGAAACACACGCATAGATTGTGCAGCCTAATAATAAATAGTTATTGAATAACCATGGGTGGCAAACCCTCAAAGGAGGTGCAGGAATTAACTGGAGATGAGCAGTATATGGAGTTAAATGTTATAAAATAAATATTTATTTCAGTTTAATGTGGAGAAGGAAGTATGAATTTGATGGAAGTTTGGACATAGAAAAGTCGGGACTAATGATAAGAAAGATACATAAGGTATGTGGGGACAAGACAGGGAAACAGCAGGTCGAGGGTTAGACATAGCCAGGGTGTGGCTGTCTGAAGCCTGGAGAAGAAGGTGAGAAGGCAAGTCTAGAGAAAGAGAGAGAGAAAGTTGAAGAAGGATATCAGCAGCGAAAAAATTATGTCCGTTTGAGATAGGTTTACTGACCAGTTAAAAGTAACTTGTGTATGTGTGAGACCTAATAACTTATCAAAAGTCACAATAGTAATTATTCCTAAATTCTGAGAAGGGGAAAAAGAGACAGAAACAACGAGGAAGAGAGCAGAGGGTGAAAAGAAAAAGGAAGTTACTAAGAAAGTTGAAAAGTTGGTTTGGCAATTTACATGTTACTTTTAAGTCTTGGACATTTCATAATTGTGAAGTCGAAAGAGAAGAGAAAGTTGAGAAGTTGGTTTTACTCTTACGATAGAGGAAAGGCAGAACGTTGTTGGAGTAGAGGTTATATATTTTTTAGATTGTTTAGTTAACCTGTTTAGGATAGGGGGCAGTATTGACACGGCTGGATAAAAAACATACCCGATTTAATCTGGTTACCACTCCTACCCAGTAACTAGAATATGCATATACTTATTACATATGGATAGAAAACACCCTAAATTTTCTAAAACTGTTTGAATGGTGTCTGTGAGTATAACAGAACTCATTTGGCAGGCAAAACCCTGAGACATTTTCTGACAGGAAGTGGATACCTGATGTGTTGTATTACCTTTAAACCTATCCCATTGAAAAACACAGGGGCTGAGGAATATTTTGGCACTTCCTATTGCTTCCACTAGATGTCACCAGCCTTTACAAAGTGTTTTGAGTCTTCTGGAGGGAGATCTGACCGAACAAGAGCCATGGAACGATGATGTCCCATTAGACACCTGGCGCGCGAGTTCATGTTGGGTACCCTCGTTCCAATACGTTATAAAAGAGTATGCATTCGTCCACCTTGAATATTATTCATGTTCTGGTTAAAAAAGGCCCTAATGATTTATGCTATACAACGTTTGACATGTTTGAACGAACGTAAATATATTTTTTCCCCTCGTTCATGACGAGAAGTCCGGCTGGCTTAGATCATGTGCTAACAAGACGGAGATTTTTGGACATAAATGATGAGCTTTTTTGAACAAAACTACATTCGTTATGGACCTGTGATACCTGGAAGTGACATCTGATGAAGAGAATCAAAGGTAATGGATTATTTACATAGTATTTTTGATTTTAGATCTCCCCAACATGACGTCTAGTCTGTATCGCAACGCGTATTTTTCTGGGCGCAGTGCTCAGATTATTGCAAAGTGTGATTTCCCAGTAAGGTTATTTTTAAATCTGGCAAGTTGATTGCGTTCAAGAGATGTAAATCTATAATTCTTTAAATGACAATATAATATTTTACCAATGTTTTCTAATTTTAATTATTTAATTTGTGACGCTGACTTGACTGCCGGTTATTGGAGGGAAACGATTTCCTCAACATCAATGCCATAGTAAAACGCTGTTTTTGGATATAAATATGAACTTGATAGAACTAAAAATGCATGCATTGTCTAACATAATGTCCTAGGAGTGTCATCTGATGGAGATTGTAAAAGGTTAGTGCATCATTTTAGCTGGTTTTATGGTTTTGGTGACCCTGTCTTTGAATTGACAAAACATTACACACAACTATTGTAAATGTACTGTCCTAACATACTCTAAATTTATGCTTTCGCCGTAAAACCTTTTTGAAATCGTAAAACGTGGTTAGATTAAGGAGATGTTTATCTTTCAAAGGGTGTAAAATAGTTGTATGTTTGAAAAATTTGAATTTTGACATTTATTTGGATTCAAATGTGCCGCTCTTGAAATGCACCTGCTGTTGATGGAGTGCACCACGGGTGGCACGCTAGCGTCCCACCTAGCCCATAGAGGTTAAGAAGGGGAGGTTCATAGATTTGAAGTACAGTGAAATTATCATCATTATTAGGTTTTGTTTGTAGTGAACTTTTTGGTTATACACACACATGGAATCGTTGAAGTTTTATTTTCTGAGTTTTAATTAAATATGTGATAAGGGAATGTCTGGGAACCTGGGATCCAACATGTATAAAATGTCTGATGGTTTTTCTTTAATTTGTCTAATATAATAAGAAACACCATTTTGAAAGGGTGGTATGACTTTTGACCTCTTTCATGGCACCCCTTTGTGGTCTGATCAGCCTCATGGGAGGGCCATTTGGATGATGAATTTAAGGTCATTTGTAATATTGGTTTTAAGGAAATTTGTATAATTGATAATGATGATGGAGTTTAAAGTTCTTAGACACATTGGTAATTTGAACCAATGAGAAGACAGAATGACGATAAGGGTACAATAATTTTTCTTTGTGGAGTAGTTCAGATTAGTGAATTTGATCTGATTATGTTATTTGAATATCTTTTGACCAGTAGTGGTATTTTTATACATTATAAAGCTACGTTTATCTGTGGTTGGATGCAGTGTAAGGAATTTAACACAACAAGGTTGTGAAATTGCCATAATATTATTATTATATTTAGCCAGAATAAGCGTAATAACGGTAGACTTAGGTTAACCTCTTACATCTAGACGTTCCGCTAGCGGAACACCTGCTCCAATATCCAATGATAGGCGTGGCGCGAATTACAAATTCCTCAAAAATACAAAAACTTCAATTTTTCAAACATATGACTATTTCACAGCATTTTAAAGATAAGACTCTCCTTTATCTAACCACACTGTCCGATTTCAAAAAGGCTTTACAGCGAAAGCAAAACATTAGATTATGTCAGCAGAGTACCAAGCCAGAAATAATCAGACACCCATTTTTCAAGATAGCATATAATGTCACAAAAACCCAGAAGACAGCTAAATGCAGCACTAACCTTTGATGATCTTCATCAGATGACACACCTAGGACATTATGTTATACAATACATGCATGTTTTGTTCAATCAAGTTCATATTTATATCAAAAAACAGCTTTTTACATTAGCATGTGACGTTCAGAACTAGCATACAAACTTCCGGAGGAATTTGCTAACATTTTACTAAATTACTCACGATAAACGTTCACAAAAAGCATAACAATTATTTTAAGAATTATAGATACAGAACTCCTCTATGCACTCGATATGTCCGATTTTAAAATAGCTTTTTGGTGAAAGCACTTTTTGCAATATTCTAAGTACATAGCCCAGCCATCACGGGCTAGCTATTTAGACACCCGGCAAGTTTAGCCTTCACCAAAATCAGATTTACTATCATAAAACTTTGATTACCTTTTGTTGTCTTCGTCAGAATGCACTCCCAGGACTGCTACTTCAATAACAAATGTTGGTTTGGTCCAAAATAATCCATCGTTATATCCGAATAGCGGCGTTTTGTTCGTGCGTCCCAGACACTATCCGAAATGGTAAATCAGGGTTGCGCGCATGGCGCAATTCGTGACAAAAAATGTCTAAATATTCCATTACCGTACTTCGAAGCATGTCAACCGCTGTTTAAAATCAATTTTTATGCAATTTATCTCGTAAAAAAGCGATAATATTCCGACCGGGAATCTCCTTTTCGGCAAACAGAGGAAAAATCACAAAGACGGGGGCGGCCAGGTCACGCGCCTAAACCCACAGTCCCTTGATCGGCCACTTGAGAAAGGCGATAATGTGTTTCAGCCTGGGGCTGGGATGACGACATTCTGTTTTTTCCCGGGCTCTGAGCGCCTATGGACGACGTAGGAAGTGTCACGTTAGAGCAGAGATCCTTAGTAAAAGATAGAGATGGAAAAGAAGTTCAAGAAATGGTCAGACAGGCCACTTCCTGTAAAGGAATCTCTCAGGTTTTGACCTGCCATTTGAGTTCTGTTATACTCACAGACACCATTCAAACAGTTTTAGAAACTTTGGAGTGTTTTCTATCCAAAGACAATAATTATATGCATATTCTAGTTAATGGGCAGGAGTAGTAACCAGATTAAATCAGATATGTTTTTTATCCAGCCGTGAAAATACTGCCCCCTAGCCATAACAGGTTAAGAAGGTAGAGCAGGGCTTTATTATGGACAGACTTCTCCCCATCTTAGCTACTGTCGTATCAATATGTTTTGACCATGGCAGTTTACAATCCAGGGTTACTCCAAGCAGTTTAGTCACCTCAACTTGCTCAATTTCCACATTATTCATTACGAGATGAACAGGTGAGCAGTACGCGTCTATGAAATGAGAGCATGAACAGTGTGAGGACCGTTAAAACGTCTTAGGGCTAGGGGGCAGTTTTCGGAAGTTCAGAGATTCTTGCGAGCCCAAAGTAAAATGCCTGTTACTCAGGCCCAGAAGCTATGCATAGAATTGGTAGATTTGGAAAGAAAACACTCTGACGTTTCCAAAATTGTTCAAATAATGTCTGTGAGTATAACAGAACAGATATGGCAGGCGAAAACCAGAAGAAAATCCGACCAGAAAATAAATAAATAAAATCACAGGCTCATAGTTTGTAAAGCTATTGAAAACTCCTATGTCCGTCACCCAGATTGCAATTCATAATAGCTTCCACTAGATGTCAACAGTATTTATTCATGGTTTTGAGGCTTCTATTTTTAAAAATAAATAAATATTTACACTTTCAGTGAGCTGACTGCTTGGGTCACATCAGTGTTTTTGTGCGCGATGGAGAGGGTGCACACTTGCGTATTTGTCATTCCTATTGAACACAGTACTTTCCGTATGAAATATTATAGTTTATTTACATTTTAGACAACCTGAGGATGATATAGACACATTATTTGACTTGTTTGGACGAAATTTACTGGTAGCTTTTAGAACTTCTTTGTCTGCATGTTGAAGGAGTGGATTTCTGAAGTCACGGCGCCTGGGCTCTGGGCCCCAGGGCAAAATTATTGCCCCCCCCCCACTCTGGGACCTATGGTTGCCACCAGTCTGCTTGCCGTTCTCAGTTATCGTCAGGTACTGTATGTGGATGATCAGGGCTTTATTCAGAAAAAGTTTCTTGGGCTACCTTGATTTGCCAAGTGGGCGAGATTTGAATTCCGTGTTTATCTTCATGGACAAACTTGTTGTTCAAACCTACGATGGCTCAGCTTCAAGGGAACGTATCTGCTGTTTGTATTTCCAGCTGAGTCCTCTCCTGTTCCATGATTTAACAAGCGATGACCACTCCACTACCATTGTCAACTACCTCCTCACATGAACTGGAAGCCACGTCTCATGTGGCCCACTCATCCACTGGCACATTGAATGTTTCCTCTCCAAGCACTGTGAGGGAACCCCTGTCAATTTTCTCTCATTACTTTATGTAGAGTCAATCACAAACACAATCACATTATTACACGTCTATGATTTTACTCCTTGCTTGGACTAACTCATTCTTAGCTCTTTTGTCTCACTGTGTAGTGTTTTTGTGTTATTGTCTTCCCAATCCTGTCCTGCACTGGTCAAGCCTCTGAACACCTCAACTCATGCCTCATACCCTCATTCAATCACTGCTGTGATCCCTTCCCAAAATGGTGTAAGTAGCCCTCTCATTCCTATTCCCCATAATATTGTACTATAAGTGTCTTTATTAAATGCTTTAGGTTAAAATAATTACTCTTTGACAATTTTAGAAACACATTTTGACGTCTCTGTGGGTCTCCCATCCTCCTCAACAACAGAAATGTCTAATAACTTCTAATACAATTCATCATTAATAATTCTGCAAGTTTTCTGTGTTCAGAAGCCTGATTCTACTCACTGTGGTAGTGTGGAAGTGTTGAGCTGTATTATTTGACCTGTGGTCCTGTTGTCCCCAGTTCCAGTGGTGAAGATAATGTCTTAATTGAGCTTCTTGTCTGTGACTGAGATACGTAATCTGCACATTTACTAAAACGTCAGCTCTCATCTCTCCCAATGTTCTCAATGTCAAACCATGAAGGCCGGGTAGTTTTTTTTCATGATTGCAACCCAGGTCGTTTTAGTCGGCTGGCCCTCGCTAAATATTCGTCGCCAGACCCACTGGCTCCAGGTCATCTACAAGTCTATGCTAGGTAAAGCTCCGCCTTATCTCAGCTCACTGGTCACGATAACAACACCCAACCGTAGCACGCGCTCCAGCAGGTACATCTCACTGGTCATCCCCAAAGCCAACACCTCCATTGGCCGCCTTTCCTTCCAGTTTTCTGCTGCCAGTGACTGGAACGAATTGCAAAAATCGCTGAAGCCGGAGACTTATTGCTCCCTCACTAACTTTAAACATCAGCTATCTGAGCAGCTAACCGATCGCTGCAGCTGTACACAGCCCATCTGTAAATAGCCCATCCAATCTACCTACCTCATCCCCATATTGTTTTTATTTACTTTTCTGCTCTTCTGCACACCAGTATCACTACTTACACATCATCATCTGCTCATCTATCACTCCAGTGTTAATCTGCTAAATTGTCATTACTTTGCTACTACGGCCTATTTATTGCCTTACCTCCTCACTCCATTTCCACACACTGTATATAGACTTTCTTTTTTCTTTTGTGTTGACTGTACGCTTGTTTATTCCATGTAACTCTGTGTTGTTGTTTCTGTCGCACTGCTTTGCTTTATTCTTGGCCAGGTCGCAGTTGTAAATGAGAACTTGTTCTCAACTGGCCTACCTAGTTAAATAAAGGACTTGTTCTCAACTAGCCTACCTGGTTAAATAAAGGTGAAATAATAAAAATAAAAAGATCCTATATCATAATGAATCAGATTGCATGGAGAGGGGGGACCTGATCCTAGATCGTAATGAATCAGATTACATGGAGAGGGGGGACCTGATCCTAGATCATAATGAATCAGATTACATGGAGAGGGGGGACCTGATCCTAGATCATAATGAATCAGATTACATGGAGAGGGGGGACCTGATCCTATATTATAATGAGTCAGATTACATGGAGAGGGGGGGACCTAATCCTATATCATAATGAATCAGATTACATGGAGAGGGGGGACCTGATCCTAGATCATAATGAATCAGATTACATGGAGAGGGGGGGACCTAATCCTAGATCATAATGAATCAGATTACATGGAGAGGGGGGGACCTGATCCTATATCATAATGAATCAGATTACATGGACAAAGGGGACCTGATCCTAGATCATAATGAATCAGATTACATGGAGAGGGGGGACCTGATCCTAGATCATAGTGAATCAGATTACATGGAGAGGGGAGACCTGATCCTAGATCATAATGACTCAGATTACATGGAGAGGGGGACCTGATCCTAGATCATAATGAATCAGATTACATGGAGAGGAGGGACCTGACCCTAGATCATAATGAATCAGATTACATGGAGAGGGGGGGGACCTGATCCTATATCATAATGAATCAGATTACATGGAGAGGGGGGACCTGATCCTAGATCATAATGAATCAGATTACATGGAGAGGGGGGACCTGATCCTAGATGATAATGAATCAGATTACATGGAGAGGGGGGACCTGATCCTATATCATAATGAATCAGATTACATGGAGAGGGTGGATCTGATCCTAGATCATAATGAATCAGATTACATGGAAAGGGGGGGACCTGATCCTATATCACCTTCCCTATACCCCCTCCTCTCCCCTACCTTCCCTATACCCCCTCCTCTCCCCTACCTTCCCTATACCCCCCCCTCCCCTATTATGTTGCATTATCATGTTTATTTGTTTGAATCTTGTCTTTGTTTGTGATCAGGTTAGACGAGAATGACTCCTCAACCCAAGAGGCCCTGGAGCAGCTGTGATCAGGTTAGAAGAGAATGACTCCTCAACCCAAGAGGCCCTGGAGAATCTGTGAGAGAGCATCAATGTTGAAGCATTTGGGGAAATTTAAAGAAGGTTTCCTGGAAAAGAGGATTGACTGTTACGTAAAGGGTCAGAGCCACTGAGTGGACAAAATATTAAGGATACCTTCCTAATATTGAGGTACGCCTGGTCAGTTTGTCATGAAAAGAAAGGTGTCCTTAATGTTTTGTGTAAATTACATAATAATTATACATTTATGGATTGTTTTATGTAGCCTATTGTTTTCTATTTATTCAACCTGCCATCTACCCACCTGGGGACTGAGGGTTATGAGAGAACCCCCACATCACTAGCTTCTCTTTATTCAACCTGCCATCTACCCACCTGGGGACTGAGGGTTATGAGAGAACCCCCACATCACTAGCTTCTCTTTATTCAACCTGCCATCTACCCACCTGGGGACTGAGGGTTATGAGAGAACCCCCACATCACTAGCTTCTCCATATTCAACCTGCCATCTACCCACCTGGGGACTGAGGGTTATGAGAGAACCCCCACATCACTAGCTTCTCTTTATTCATCCTGCCATCTACCCACCTGGGGACTGAGGGTTATGAGAGAACCCCCACATCACTAGCTTCTCTTTATTCAACCTGCCATCTACCCACCTGGGGACTGAGGGTTATGAGAGAACCCCCACATCACTAGCTTCTCTTTATTCAACCTGCCATCTACCCACCTGGGGACTGAGGGTTATGAGAGAACCCCCACATCACTAGCTTCTCTTTATTCAACCTGCCATCTACCCACCTGGGGACTGAGGGTTATGAGAGAACCCCCACATCACTAGCTTCTCTTTATTCAACCTGCCATCTACCCACCTGGGGACTGAGGGTTATGAGAGAACTCCCACATCACTAGCTTATCTTTATTCAACCTGCCATCTACCCACCTGGGGACTGAGGGTTATGAGAGAACCCCCACATCACTAGCTTGCATGTTCTGCAGCCTTGTAAAGATAAGGAGGGGACGACTGGGAGGCAGGTTGGCATTTATTGTCATGAATCTTGACCTGGAGGCAGGTTGGCATTTATTGTCATGAATCTTGCCCTGGAGGCAGTTCAGCAAAGTATCCCCTATTTGGAACAGGTACAAAGTAATACAATCCGATTTTAATCCTAACCTCAACCACACTGCTAATCCTTCCCTTAAATTAAGACCATAAAACAACATTATTTTCCACAGCCAATTCTGACTTTGCAGCTGACATATCTAGAGGAAATCCCACAGTTCTGCCTCCAGGTCAAGATTCATGACAAACGTCAACATGAGACAGGGAGAAGCAATGTAAAATCAATAACAAAATTGTTTCCACAATTAACATGCTTTTTCTTGTTTCATGTATGTTTTATTATGAAAAGTACAATATATCCATGTATACTTGTACAACTATGGAGCGTATGTCCACATATAACTGTACAATTTATTTTTCCAACATAAAAGACAAGAAATGTTCACATTGGTATTTTAACAGTGTTATTGTAAGAGTTTAAATGTTTAAACAGAGTATACATCTAAAACAGGAAAGTACATACCAGAGGAGGCTGCTGAGGGGAGGACGGCTCATAATAATGTCTGGAACAGAGTGAATGAAATGGAACACATGGAAACCACGTGTTTAATACCATTCCACTTATTCCACTCCAGCCATTACAAGCCTGTCCTCCCCAAATAAGGTCCCACCAACCTCCTGTGGTACAAACACAAACAGTAAAATATATAGTGCTGGAATGTCTGTTTGATGGTCCTCATTTGAAGGTCCTGTGTCAAGGTCCTCACAAATATAGGGAGACGAGTATGCGTGTGTGTGTCCTGTGTGTGTGTCCTGTGTGTGTGCCCTGTGTGTGTGTGTGTCTGGTGTGTGTGTCAAGTGTGTTTGTCCTGTGTGTGTACAGTGAGTGTCCAGTGTGTGTCTGTGTCTGGTGTGTGTGTCAAGTGTGTTTGTCCTGTGTGTATGTGAAAGTGTGTTTGTCCAGTGTGTGTGTGTGTGTGTCCAGTGTGTGTGTGTGTGTGTGTGTGTGTGTGTGTGTGTCAGGTTATTATTTACAGGGACACTGAGGAGTCGTAATCAACCCAAAACCCTGGATAGAGGGGCTCAATGAATGCGGAGGTGAATGTGATCAGGTGGGTCAGTGTGTCAGAGGAGGCTCTATAGAAGGACAGAGTGCCGGCTGACCAGTCCAGATACACTCCTACTCTGTGGGAGCTGGAGGAGGGGACGTCTATGGTAGTGGGATTATTATTGTGCCAGGCAATGTAACTGTTGTCAGAGCAGGACAGACTCCAGGACTTGTCATTGTGTCCAAGCCAACAGTCATCACCCCATCCTCTCCTGTTGATTCCTTTATATGTCACTCCTATACCAGCCCATCTCCCACTCCACTCTACCTCCCAGTAACAGCGCCCAGTCAGACTCTCTCTACACAGCACCTGTCTACAGTAGTCAAATCTCTCTGGGTGATCAGGATACGGCTGCTCCTCTCCCCTACATGTCACCTTTCTGTTCTCCTCAGACAGAGAGAGGTGTCTGTCTACTGTGTTTAGGTCCAGTGTGAGATCACAGACATCTGATGGATGAAACCAGACACAATATTAGAAATCATCATCATTCACATTAGAATATTAACTCACTTTTCACTAATTCATTTAATGTAGATGTTTCTAGGTATCAAAAGGAGAAGTTAAGGTAACTTGAGACTTGTTGAATGATCATATGTTATACTGTATGGTAATATAAAACACACTTATTCACACACACACACACACACACACACACACACACACACACACACACACACACCACACACACACACACACACACACACACACACACACACACACACACACACACACACACACACACACACACACACACAGACACACACACACACACACACACACCTGTATGCATACATGAACACAAACACACATTTCTTATGTAAGACAAACACACCACACACACACACACAAACAGTGAACACACACACACACACACACACACACACACACATTGTCATATCAACTCTTTGTAAACGTTGGTGTCCCTGATTTGTGCTTCTGTAGAACTACAGATGATATTTAATATGACCAAGTCAGTAATGATGGTGGTCTTTGACTTAACTTGAATTAAGACTTATTCTTAGTCATATTCTTCACAGCAGTCAACACTCACATTTTCTAAGTCCAGGTTTCATTCTGTTCTCTCCACCATGTTCCACACTGTAGCGGTAAGCAGAAGAACAGACAGTCATTGAGGGATACACCTGAACTCACACACACACACACACACACACACACACACACACACACACACACACACACACACACACACACACACACACACACACACACACACACACACACACACACACACACACACATTCACACTTTAAGCGTTGGTAAGAATGGTTGTGTGTGTGTGTGTGTGTGTGTGTCCACTGTGTGCGTGTGTGTCCAGTGTGTGTGTGTGTGTCCAGTGTGTGTGTGTGTGTGTGTGTCCAGTGTGTGTGTGTGTGTCCAGTGTGTGTGTGTGTGTCCAGCGTGTTTGTGTGTGTGTGTCCAGTGTGTGTGTGTGTTTGTGTGTGTGTGTCCAGTGTGTTTGCGTGTGTGTGTGTGTGTGTGTCCTGTGTGTGTGTGTCCACTGTGTGTGTGTGTCCAGTGTGTGTGTGTCCAGTGTGTGTGTGTCCAGTAAGTGTCTCCAGTATGTGTGTGTGTCCAGTGTATGTCCAGTGTGTGTGTGTCTAGTGTGTGTGTCTCAAGTGTGTGTGTGTGTCCAGTGTGTACAGCAAGTGTTTCCTGTGTGTGTGTGTGTGTGTGTGTGTGGACACTGGACACACACAGGACACACACTAGACACCCACACACACTGGACACACACACAAACACACTGGACACACACACTGGACACACACACAAACACACTGGACACACACACTGAACACACACACACACACTGGACACACACAAACACACACTGGACACACACAAACACACATTGGACACACACAAACACACACTGGACACACACTGGACACACTGGACACACTGGACACACACAGTCAGCATATAACTTTGTCCATGTGGTGGAAAGAATGTTTGTCTTAACTATCCTGATAAGTCAAACATGTCTGATATGAACATTGAACAAAATAAATAAATACAGTAGGGGAAGAGGTAGTTGTTTGGGCTAAATTATAGATTGGCTATGTACAGGTGCAGTGATCTGTGAGCTGCTCTGACAGATGGTGCTTAAAGCTAGTGAGGGAGATAAGTGTTTCCAGTTTCAGAGATTTTTGTAGTTCGGTATGCTCTGGTCTGAGTCGCGCTGTACAAAACTGGCGATAGCTTTTCGAGCTAAGGGATAGCTGATGACCGCCAACTCCAACGTAAACTGGCCAACCTCTGGCTAACCTCTGGCTTCTGTTGTGGATTTCAGAGTTGAGGTAAATAATATATATATTTTATATATTTTCTTTAATTGGTTGCAGAGTGTTTTGACATTGAGTTTTTAGAAAAAAATATATAAAAAGATATGCGAAGAAAATATGTAACTATATATATATATATATATATACACGGGACACGACAAGAGGAGGGTAAAGGACGTCTGACTGCCATTTTGGAATGAACATTGACATAAACCCTCTACATACTTGAGTTTCTCCAGTCTGCAGTGTGGATCCTCCAGTCCAGCAGAGAGCAGTCTGACTCCTGAGTCTCCTGGGTGATTGTAGCTCAGGTCCAGCTCTCGCAGGTGTGAGGGGTTTGACCTCAGAGCTGAGACCAGAGAAGCACAGCCTTCCTCTGTGACTCCACAGCCTGACAGCCTGCAAAGAGTCAAATCATATTAAAATCAAACTGCTATTCTTTGGTGGTGAAAATAGTGGCAGTATATTTGTTTCTACATTTTCAGATACATCAGTGTCCTGAAACCTTCCATATCTATTCGTAAATGGATGTTTCATTATTAGAAATGACAAATTATCAACGTTTTGCCTGCAGATAAAAACATGTATAGTATGAATATTTGAGTAGACTGACCAGACCAGTTTAAAAGCAGTATCAGTCAAAAGACAGACTATATATCAATTTCAATAGACATTCCATCCCATTTAACTATCTGAAACACCTATTTAATTCTATTAACATTTTTTTTTGTTTTATTGTGAATTTAGATTTAGATTTATTGTGAAGATAGATTTATCAGATTTAGATTGTATTGAGTATACAGTCCACACCATATCTATTTTGACAGTGAAGATAACATTTTAAATGTGGCTCTAAACTCCAACATTTTGGATTTCAGATCAAATGTTTCATATGAGGTGACAGTATATAATGTAACATTTTATTTGAGGGTATTTTCATACATATCTGTTTCACCATTTAGAAATGAAAGCACTTTATGTATCTAGTCCCCTTTTTTGAAGAAGTCATAAGTATTCAGACCAATTCACTTATAGTGTATTAAAGTAGTCAAAAGTTTAGTATTTGGTCCCATATTCTTTGACTGCAATGGCAACATCAAGCCTGTGACTGCCATGATTGAGAAAGATCATGAAAAATAATGAAAAATAATGAGTGAGAGAGTTACAGAGGCTACAACAAAACATACTAACCTCTCACCATTACCAATAACAGAGGCTACAACAAAACATGCTAACCTCTCACCATTACCAATATCAGAGGCTACAACAAAACATGCTAATCTCTCACCATTACCAATAACAGAGGCTACAACAAAACATGCTAACCTCTCACCATTACAAATAACAGAGGATACAACAAAACATGCTAACCTCTCACCATTACCAATAACAGAGGCTACAACAAAACATGCTAACCTCTCACCATTAACCTCAAATAAAAGGTGACATTCTGTACTGTCACCTAATATAAAATGTTTTATCTCAGATCTAAATTGCTGGAGTATAGAATCAACTTGAAAACTGTAAGCTTCACTGTCCAAACACATATGGTGTGGACTATGTGTGTCTGGTAAACACATGTGGATCTGGTGAACAGTTATCACTTGTTGACCAACTACAGGAATACTGACCTCAGAGTCTCCAGTCTACAGTGGGGATCCTCCAGTCCAGCAGAGAGCAGCTCCACTCCTGAATCCTTCAGGTCATTGTTACTCAGGTCCAGCTCTCTCATGTGTGAGGGGTTTGAACTGAGAACTGAGGCCAACACTTTACAGGATGTGTTTCTGAGTTTACAGCCAGTGAGTCTGCCAACACAGAAGAAATACAATAACAGACAGGTTGTATTAAAATGATACGTTTAGCTTTCTCTGTTTACGCTGTTACCCGTTTACAAATAATGTGTTGGGTTTGACCTCAGAGCTGAGACCAGAGAAGCACAGCCTTCCTCTGTGACTAGACAGCCTGACAGCCTGCAAAGAGTCAAATCATACTAAAATCACACTGCTATTCTTTGGTGGTGAAAATAGTGGCAGTATATTTTTTCAACATATTCAGATATATCAGTGTCCTGAAACCTGCCATATATATTCATAAATGGATGTTTCATTATTATAAATGATCATAATATTACTTGTAGAGAGAAAATGTATAGTACAAATATTTGAGCACTGACCAGACCAGTTTAAAAAGCAGTATCAGTCAAAAGACAGACAGTGAGGTATCAGATTTAGATTGTATTGAGTATACAGTCCACACCATATCTATTTTGACAGTGAAGATAACATTTTAAATGTGGCTCTATACTCCAATATTTTGGATTTCAGATCAAATGTTTCATATGAGGTGACAGTATATAATGTCACCTTTTATTTGAGGTTATTTTAATACATATCTGTTTCACCGTTTAGAAATGAAAGCACTTTATGGATCTAGTCCCTCTATTTGAAGAAGTCATATGTTTTCTGACCAATTCAATTATTTTTATTTATTAATTTCACCTTTATTTCATCTTTATTTAACCAGGTAGGCTAGTTGAGAAAAAGTTCTCATTTTCAACTACGACCTGGCCAAGATAAAGCATAGCAATTTGACACATACAACAACACAGAGTTACACATGGAATAAACAAAACATACAGTCAATAATACAGTAGAACAAAAGAAAACATAATGTCTATATACAGTGAGTGCAAATGAGGTAAGTTAAGGCAATAAATAGGCCATGGTGGCGAAGTAATTACAATATAGCAATTAAACACTGAATACTGGGGTGCAAAGGAGCAAGATAAATAAATAAATACAGTATGGGGATGAGGTAGGTAGATTTGATGGGCTGTTTACAGATGGGCTATGTACAGGTGCAGTGATCTGTGTGCTGCTCTGACAGCTGGTGCTTAAAGCTAGTGAGGGAGATATGAGTCTCCAGCATCAGAGATTTTTGCAGTTTGTTCCAGTCATTGGCAGCAGAGAACTGGAAGGAAAGATGACCAAAGGAGGAATTGGCTTTGGGGGTGACCAGTGAGATATACCTGCTGGAGCACGTGCTACATGTGGGTGCTGCTATGGTGACCAGTCAGCTGAGACCAGGCGGTGTTTTACCTAGCAGAGACTTGTAGATGACCTGGAGCCAGTGGGTTTGGCGACGAGTATGAAGCGAGGGCCAGCCAACGAGAGCGTACAGGTCGCAGTGGTGGGTAGTATATGGGGCTTTGGTGACAAAACGGATGGCACTGTGATAGACTGCATCCAGCTTGTTGAGTAGGGTATTGGAAGCTATTTTGTAAATGACATCGCCGAAGTCGAGGATTGGTAGGATGGTCAGTTTTACGAGGGTATGTTTGGCAGCATGAGTGAAGGATGCTATGTTGCGATATAGGAATCCGATTCTAGATTTACTTTTGGATTGGAGATGCTTAATGTGAGTCTGGAAGGAGAGTTTACAGTCTAACCAGACACCTAGGTATTTGTAGTTGTCCACGTATTCTAAGTCAGAGCCGTCCAGAGTAGTGATGCTGGACGGGCAGGCAGGTGCGGGCAGCGATCGGTTGAAGAGCATTCATTTAATTTTACTTGCGTTTAAGAGCAGTTGGAGGCCACGGAAGGAGAGTTGTATGGCATTGAAGCTCGTCTGGAGGGTTGTTAACGCAGTGTCCAAAGAAGTTCCAGAAGTACACAGAATGGTGTCGTCTGCGTAGAGGTGGATCAGAGACTCACCAGCAGCAAGAGCAACATCATTGATGTATACAGAGAAAAGAGTCAGCCCGAGAATTGAACCCTTTGGCACAGCCATAGAGACTGCCAGAGGTCCGGAAAACAGGCCCTCCGATTTGACACACTGAACTCTATCAGAGAACTAGTTGGTGAACCAGGCGAGGCAGTCATTTGAGAAACCAAGGCTGTCGAGTCAGCCAATAAGAATGTGGTGATTGACAGAGTCGAAAGCCTTTGCCAGGTCGATGAATACGGCTGCACAGTAATGTCTCTGTTCGATGGCGGTTATGATGTCATTTAGGACCTTGAGCGTGGCTGAGGTGTACCCATGACCAGCTCGGAAACCAGATTGCATAGCGGAGAAGGTACGGTGGGATTCAAAATGGTCGGTAATCTGTTTGTTAACTTGACTTTCAAAGACCTTAGAAAGACAGGGTAGAATAGATATAGGTCTGTAGCAGTTCGGGTCTAGAGTGTCCCCCCCTTTGAAGAGGGGGGTGACCGTTTCAGCTTTCCAATCTTTGGGGATCTCAGACAATACGAAAGAGAGGTTTAACAGGCTACTAATACGGGTTGCAACAATTTCGGCAGATAATATTAGAAAGAGAGGGTCCAGATTGTCTCGCCCGGCTGATTTGTATGGGTCCAGACTTATAGTGTATTAAAGTAGTCAAAAGTTTAGTATTTGGTCTGATATTCCTTGAACGCAATGACAACATCAAGCCTGTGACTCTACTCAAGGTTGTAAACTCATTGGTTGCATTTGCAGTTTGTTTTGGTTGTGATTTGTAGAATCACAAGCTTGATGTAATCACTGCAGACATGGAATATGGGACCTATACTAAACTTATGACTACTTTAATACAATATCAGTGAATATGTCCAAATATGTAAGACTTCTTCAAATGGGAGAACTAGATACATAAAGTGCTTTCATTTCTAAATGGTAACACAGATAAATATGAAAATACACTCAAATAAAAGGTGACATTCTGTACAGTCACCTAATATTTATCTTTTACCTTTATTTAACTAGGCAAGTCAGTTAAGGACAAATTCTTATTTTCAACGACAGACTAGGAACAGTGGGTTAACTGCCTTGGTCAAGGGAAGAACAACAGATGTTTACATCGTCAGCTCGGGGATTCGATCCAGCAACCTTACGGTTACTAGTCCAACGCTCTAACCACTAGGATACCTGCCTAGCACTCTTATCTCAAATCCTAAATGTTGGAGCATAGCACCAACTTTAAAACTGTAAGCTTCACTGTCCAAACACATATGGTGTGGACTATGTGTGCCGGGTAAACACATGTGGATCTGGTGAACAGTTATCACTTGTTGACCAACTACAGGAATACTGACCTCAGAGTCTCCAGTTTACAGTGTGGATCCTCCAGTCCAGCAGAGAGCAGTCTGACTCCTGAGTCTCCTGGGTGATTGTAGCTCAGGTCCAGCTCTCTCAGGTGTGAGGGGTTTGACCTCAGAGCTGAGACCAGAGAAGCACAGCCTTCCTCTGTGACTAGACAGCCTGACAGCCTGCAAAGAGTAAAATCATATTAAAACCACACTGCTGTTCTTTGGTGTTGAAAATAGTGGCAGTATATTTTCTCAACATATTCAGATATATCAGTCATGAAACCTTCCATATCTATTCATAAATACATTAATGTATCATTATTAGAAATGACAAATTATCAAAGTATTGCTTGTAGATAGAAACATGTATAGTACAAATATTTGAGTAGACTGACCAGACCAGTTTAAATGCAGTATCAGTCAAAAGACAGACAGTGAGGTATCAGATTTAGATTGTATTGAGTATACAGTCCACACCATATCTATTTTGACAGTGAAGATAACATTTTAAATGTGGCTCTAAACTCCAACATTTTGGATTTCAGATCAAATGTTTCATATGAGGTGACAGTATATAATGTCACCATTTTATTTGAGGATATTTTCATACATATCTGTTTCACCATTTAGAAAAATAATAGCACTTTATTTATCCAGACCCCCTATTTGAAGAAGTCATAAGTATTCAGACCAATTCAGTATTAAAATAGTCAAAAGTAGAGTACTTTGTTGTACACTCATTGGTTGCATTTGCTGTTTGTTTTGGGTTATGTTTTGCCCAATAGTAACTGAATATTGGATGAATACTGGAGTAATTTTATGTCTAAGTGAGTAGATAACATGTTTCTAAACACTACAAAATTAATTCTGATGATAACATGATTAATACAAATCATGAATGAATCATGAATAATAATGATGAGAAAGTTACAGAGGCTACAACAAAACATGCTAACCTCTCACCATTACCAATAACAGAGGATACAACAAAACATGCTAACCTCTCACCATTACCAATAACAGAGGATACAACAAAACATGCTAACCTCTCACCATTACCAAAACCAGAGGCTACAACAGAACATGCTAACCTCTCACCATTACCAATAACAGAGGCTACAACAGAACATGCTAATCTTTCACCATTACCAATAACAGAGGCTACAACAGAACATGCTAACCTCTCACCATTACCAATAACAGAGGCAACAACAAAACATGCTAACCTTACACCATTACCAATAACAGAGGCTACAACAAAACATGCTAACCTCTCACCATTACCAATAACAGAGGCTACAACAAAACATGCTAACCTCTCACCATTACCAATAACAGAGACTACAACAAAACATGCTAACCTCTCAGCATGACCAATAACAGAGGCTACAACAAAACATACTAACCTCTCACCATTACCAATAACAGAGGCTACAACAAAACATGCTAACCTCTCACCATTACCAATAACAGAGGCTACAACAAAACATGCTAACCTCTCACCATTACCAATAACAGAGGCTACAACAAAATATGCTAACCTCTCACCATTACCAATAACAGAGGATACATCAAAAAATGCTAACCTCTCACCATTATCAATAACAGAGGCTACAACAGAACATGCTAACCTCTCACCATTATCAATAACAGAGGCTACAACAAAACATGCTAACCTCTCACCATTACCAATAACAGAGGCTACAACAAAATATGCTAACCTCTCACCATTACCAATAACAGAGGCTACAACAAAACATGCTAACCTCTCACCATTACCAATAACAGAGTCTACATCAAAACATGCTAACCTCTCACCATTACCAATAACAGAGGCTACAACAAAACTTGTTAACCTCTCACCATTACCAATAACAGAGGATACAACAAAACATGCTAACCTCTCACCATTACCAATAACAGAGGATACAACAAAACATGCTAACCTCTCACCATTACCAATAACAGAGGATACAACAAAACATGCTAACCTCTCACCATTACCAATAACAGAGGATACAACAAAACATGCTAACCTCTCACCATTACCAATAACAGAGGCTACAACAAAACATGCTAACCTCTCACCATTACCAATAACAGAGGAGGTTAGCATTTTATCTGATCTTTGTTCCTCTATAACTTTGTTATTCGGGCCTCTCGAGTGGCGCAGTGGTCTAAGGCACTGCATCACAGTGCTAGCTGTGCCACTACAGATTCTGGGTTTGAGTCCAGAATCTGTCGCAGGAGGCCGCGACCGGGAGACCCATGGGGCGGCGCACAATTGGCCCAGCATTGTCCTGGATAAGGGGCCAGCAGGGATGTCCCTGTCCCATTGTGCTCTAGAGGTTTCTGTGGCGGGCCGGGTGCAGTCCATGCTGACACGGTTGCCAGGTGAATGAGGTTTCCTCCGACACATTGGTGCAGCTGGCTTCTGGGTTAAGTGGGCATTGCATCAAGAAGCAGTGTGGCTTGGCTGGGTTGTATTTTGGAGGACACACGGCTCTTGACCTTTGCCTCTCTCGAGTCCGTACAGGAGTTTCAGCGATGAGACAAGTTTTGGATACCATAAAAGGGGTAAAAAAAATGTTTAAGAACCAATAACAGAAGGTTTTTTTCTGATCCTTGTGCCTCTATAACTTTCTCATTCATCATTTCATGATTATTCATAATCATGGTAGCATCCACATGAATGTAGAAGTGTTCAGAAACATCTTCTATTCTTACTGACAATACAAGTGAAGTGACTCCAAAATGACAGGACATTATTCACCATTCAGTTTCTATTAGGAAAAACATCATCCAAAACACAACCAAGACAAACTGCAAATGAATTCAACAAGTTAGTAGAATCACAAGCTTGATGTAATCACTGCAGGCATGGAACATGGGACAAAATACTAAACTTATGACTACTTTAATACAATATAAGTGAATTTGTCCAAATAATTAAGACTTCTTCAAATGGGAGAACTACATACATGATTTGCTTTCATTTCTTATCAGTAACACAGCTATGTATGAAAATACCCTCAAATAAAAGGTGACATTCTGCACTGTTGCCTGATATGAAACATTCTATCTCAAATCCAAAATGCTGGTGCATAGCACCACATTTAAAACTGTAAGCTTCACTGTCCAAACACATATGGTGTGGACTATGTGTGTCTGGTAAACACATGTGGATCTGGTGAACAGTTATCACTTGTTGACCAACTACAGCAATACTGACCTCAGAGTCTCCAGTCTGCAGTGGGGATTCTCCAGTCCAGCAGAGAGCAGCTCCACTCCTGAATCCTTCAGGTCATTGTTACTCAGATCCAGCTCTCTCAGGTGTGAGGGGTTTGAACTGAGAACTGAGACCAGAGAAGCACAGCCTTCCTCTGTGACTAGACAACCTGACAGCCTGCAAAGAGTAAAATCATATTAAAATCACACTGCTATTCTTTGGTTGTGAAAATAGTGGCAGTATATTTTTTCAACATATTCAGATATATCAGTGTCCTGAAATCTGCCATATCTATTCATAAATTAACTTATTATTATTATTATAAATTATCATAATATTACTTGAGTAGACTGACCAGACCAGTTTAAAAGCAGTATCAGTCAAAAGACAGACAGTGAGGTATCAGATTTAGTATTTGGTCCCATATTTTTTGAACACAACTACTACATCAAGCCTGTGACTGCCATGATTGAGAAAGATCATGAATAATAATGAGTGAGAAATGTTACAGAGGCTACAACAAGACTGTAAAATCTCCTTCCAGACTCACTATAAGCATCTCCAATCCAAAGTTAAATCTAGAATTGGCTTCCTATTTCGCAACATAGCATCCTTCACTCATGCTGCCAATCATACCCTCGTAAAACTGACCATCCTACCGATCCTCGACTTCGGCGATGTCATTTACAAAATAGCTTCCAATACCGTACTCAATAAACTGGATGCAGTCTATCACAGTGCCATCCATTTTGTCACCAAAGCCCCATATACAGTGGGGGAAAAAAGTATTTGATCCCCTGCTGATTTTGTACTTTTGCACACTGACAAAGAAATAATCAGTCTATAATTTTAATGGTAGGTTTATTTGAACAGTGAGAGAAACAATAACAAAAAAATCCTGAAAAACACATGTCAAAAATGTTATAAATTGATTTGCATTTTAATGAGGGAAATAAGTATTTGACCCCCTCTCAATCAGAAAGATTTCTGGCTCCCAGGTGTCTTTTATACAGGTAACGAGCTGAGATTAGGAGGACACTCTTAAAGGGAGTGCTCCTAACCGCAACTTGTTACCTGTAAAAAAAAAGGACACCTGTCCACAGAAGCAATCAATCAATCAGATTCCAAACTCTCCACCATGGCCAAGACCAAAGAGCTCTCCAAGGATGTCAGGGACAAGGTTGTAGACCTACACAAGGCTGGAATGGGCTACAAGACCATCGCCAAGCAGCTTGGTGAGAAGGTGACAACAGTTGGTGCGATTATTCGCAAATGGAAGAAACACAAAAGAACTGTCAATCTCCCTCGGCCTGGGGCTCCATGCAAGATCTCACCTCATGGAGTTGCAATGATCATGAGAACGGTGAGGAATCAGCCCAGAACTACACGGGAGGATCTTGTCAATTATCTCAAGGCAGCTGGGACGATAGTCACTAAGAAAACAATTGGTAACACACTACGCCGTGAAGGACTGAAATCCTGCAGCGCCCGCAAGGTCCCCCTGCTCAAGAAAGCACATATACATGCCCGTCTGAAGTTTGCCAATGAACATCTGAATGATTCAGAGGACAACTGGGTGAAAGTGTTGTGGTCAGATGAGACCAAAATGGAGCTCTTTGGCATCAACTCAACTCGCCGTGTTTGGAGGAGGAAAGCTGCCTATGACCCCAAGAACACCATCCCCACTGTCAAACATGGAGGTGGAAACATTATGCTTTATGCTTTGGGTGTGTTTTACTGCTGAGGGGACAGGACAACTTCACCGCATCAAAGGGACGATGGACGGGGCCATGTATCGTCAAATCCTGGGTGAGAACCTCCTTCCCTCAGCCAGGGCATTGAAAATGGGTCGTGGATGGGTATTCCAGCATGACAATGACCCAAAACACACGGCCAAGGCAACAAAGGAGTGGCTCAAGAAGAAGCACATTAAGGTCCTGGAGTGGCCTAGCCAGTCTCCAGATCTTAATCCCATAGAAAATCTGTGGAGGGAGCTGAAGGTTCGAGTTGCCAAACATCAGCCTCGAAAAATTAATGACTTGGAGAAGATCTGCAAAGAGGAGTGGGACAAAATCCCTCCTGAGATGTGTGCAAACCTGGTGGTCAACTACAAGAAAAGTCTGACCTCTGTGATTGCCAACAAGGGTTTTGCCACCAAGTACTAAGTCATGTTTTGCAGAGGGGTCAAATACTTATTTCCATCATTAAAATGCAAATCATTTTATAACATTTTTGACATGCGTTTTTCTGGATTTCTTTGTTGTTATTCTGTCTCTCACTGTTCAAATAAACCTACCATTAAAATTATAGACTGATCATTTCTTTGTCAGTGGGCAAACATACAAAATCAGCAGGGGATCAAATACTTTTTTCCCTCACTGTACTAACCTCTCACCATTAACCTCAAATAAAATGTGACATTCTGTATATTCACCTAATATGAAACATTCTATCTGAAATCTAAAATGCTGGAGCATAGCACCAAATGTAAAACTGTAAGCTTCACTGTCCAAACACATATGGTGTGGACTTTGTGTGCCTGGTAAACACATGTGGATCTGGTGAACAGTTATCACTTGTTGACCAACTACAGGAATACTGACTTCAGAGTCTCCAGACATAAACCCTCTACATACTTGAGTTTCTCCAGTCTGCAGTGTGGATCCTCCAGTCCAGCAGAGAGCAGTCTGACTCCTGAGTCTCCTGGGTGATTGTAGCTCAGGTCCAGCTCTCTCAGGTGTGAGGGGTTTGACTTCAGAGCTGAGGCCAGCGAAGCACAGCCTTCCTCTGTGACTAGACAGCCTGACATCCTGACAAAGAGATCATCATGACTTCACAGACACACTGCTAATTTAACACCGGTAGCATAGAAGGACAAAGGAAAATGCATTTGGTTTAATCTCTCTAACAACATATAGATTAATCTTCTGTCTCCTAGAATTGTGTGGTCATTCTGTTATACTAATGGGAAAATCAATGCATTTATTCAATATGTTTTTAAACATAATATTATATACAAATTATAATACGTATTATTCTCTAAACTGAATATTTCTTCCTGATGATTAATTCTTATATGTCATTTTATGTACTCACAGAGCAGCTCTGGAGGCTTTGACCACTGGCAGCAGCCTCAGAAGACCTTCCTCTGATCTGGAGTATTTCTTCAGGTCAAACACATCCAGCTCCTTTTCTGAAGTCAGCAACACAAAGACCAGAGCTGACCACTGTGCAGGTGACAGGTTGGGTTTTGAGAGACTTCCTGATCTCAGGTAGCTTTGGATCTCCTCCACTAGAGAATGGTCATTCAGTTCATTCAGACAGTGGAACAGATTGATGCACCTCTCTGGAGAGGGATTCTCCCTGATCTTCTCCTTGATGTACTTGACTGTTTTTTCATGGCTCTGTGAGCTGCTTCTTGTCTTTGTCAGTAGACCTCGTAAGTGCTTCTGATTGGACTCCAGTGAGAGGCCCAGAAGGAAGCGGAGGAAAAGGTCCAGGTTTCCTGTCTCACTTTGTAAGGCTTTATCCACAGCACTCTTGTAGACAGTAACTTCAGGCTTGTCTTTTGTTTGCAGTTTGTCCATTAGATTCTCATTGTTGTTGATGAATGAGAGGAACACATAGACAGCAGCCAGAAACTCCTGAATGCTCAGATGAACGAAGCAGTACACCTTGTTCTGGTACAGAACACATTCCTCTTTAAAGAACTGTGTGCACAATCCTGAGTACACTGAGGCTTCAATGACATCAATGCCAGCCTCTTTCAGGTCTTCTTCATAGAAAATCAGATTGCCCTTCACTAGCTGTTGAAAAGCCAGTTTTCCCAGTGACAGAATGCTCTCTTTATTCCAGTGTGGACCTGTCTCTTCTTTCCCAAGATACTTTTCATTCTTCTGTTTGGTATGAAACACCACAAGGTGTGTGTACATCTCAGTCAGAGTCTTGGGCATCTCTTCTCTCTTATGTTTCAGCATGTGTTTGAGGACTGTTGCAGAAATCCAACAGAAGACTGGAATGTGGCACATGATGTGGAGGCTCCTTGATGTCTTTATGTGTGAGAGGATTCTGCTGGCCAGGTCCTCATCACTGAATCTCTTTCTGAAGTACTCCTCCTTCTGTGGGTCATTGAACCCTCGTACCTCTGTTACCTGGTCAACACACCCTGAAGGGATCCTATTGGCTGCTGCAGGTCGGGTAGTTATCCAGAGGAGAGCAGAGGGAAGCAGATTTCCCTTGATGAGATTTGTCAGCAGAACATCCAGTGAGGTTGACTCTGTGACGTCACAACAGATCTTGTTCTTCTGGAAGTCTAGGGGCAGTCGACACTCATCCAGACCATCAAAGATGAACAGAACTTTGTACTTGTTGTAGATGGAGATTCTTGATTGTTTGGTTTCCATTGAGAAGTGATTAAGAAGTTCAATGAAAGTGTGTTTGTCCCCTTTCATCAAATTCAGCTCCCGAAAAGGGAATGAAAATACAAATTGAACATCCTGATTTGCTTTTCCTTCAGCCCAGTCCAGAATGAACTTCTGCACAGAGACTGTTTTTCCAATGCCAGCGACTCCCTTTGTCAGCACAGTTCTGATAAGTTTGTCTTGTCCAGTTAAGGGTTTGAAGATGTCGTTACATTTGATTGCAGTCTCTGGTCTTGCTTGTTTCCTGGTTGTTGTCTCAATCTGTCTCAGCTCATGTTCATTATTGACCTCTCCTGTTCCACCCTCTGTGATGTAGAGCTCTGTGTAGATCTTATTGAGAAGTGTTGGGTTTCCTTGTTTAGCGATCCCCTCATATACACATTGAAACTTCTTCTTTAGATTAGATTTGAGTTCACGTTGGCAAATCACAGCAAGCTCATCTGAATCTAGAAATAACACAGAAGATATTAATATTACGTCTGTTTTAATGCCTACAGTATTGTAGGACTGTTATAACATTTGAAATTATAATCATTTATTCTCTTAACTGTCTGTATAAATGTGTAAATGTTTTCATAATGCATTACAGACTGGTGTGACTGATTGTATTATTATTGGTGTTATTGATGGTATTATTAATGTTGTCTCTCTCTCTCTCTCTCTGTCTCTGTCTCTCTCTCTAAATTAATCACCACAACACATCCCTTCTGCTACTTGTTGAGGCCACTAGGTGTTGTGTTAAGGCTGCTACAATATCATTGAGTTACACAGCTACTTTAGCTGTACTTTAGCCACAGCTTTTAAATGTTATAAAACAGCATTCAACATGAGGCAGACAGATCTTACATTTCTCCAGTGTGTCAGCAAGCTCCTTCTGGTTCATTTTCCTCAGGACGTGCAGTGTGATCTTCAGAGCCCCCTCTCTGGCACTGCTCTCCTGCTTCTCATCTTCAGCGTCCACCACTTCCTCATCCTGCTTCTGACTCTCAAAGCCTTCTGGGAGTTCTGGACTAAGAATCCTCTTGAACATCTTCAGCTCGTTCTTCACAAATGTCATCATTTTCTCTTCAAGCAACTGAAATAAATCAAGTAAATAAGTTAAGCAAGAGAAGAAATGCTTTCTCATTAACACAATAATGAATAATTGACAGATCAACTTTACTTGAGGTAAACAAAAACAAATGTACATAACAGGACCACATACACTGAATATAGAGTCCAGGTCTGTTTGATGACTCTGGGAAGACTGACCACTGAGAATCTCTGACTCTGATCTCTCCTGTTGGTTTCTGTGGACAAAACATGAGATTACACACACACACACACACACACACACACACACACACACACACACACACACACACACACACACACACACACACACACACACACACACACACACACACACACACACACACACACACACACACACTGAGGGAATGTTGTGTTTGTTTAATATTGTTTTAGGACTATGAAAATGGACTAAAGTATTAGCCTGTGGATTATGAAAACAACAAAAATAAATGGGAAAATGGGAGAGGAGAAATGACTAGAGACAGTGTTGTTTAACTCACTGACCATGACCCATGAGTTCTTCTTACCTTTGTTCAGTAGAAAAGTCTCCCTCCCTAAAATGTATAGGATGACCCATGGACTGGTCACTCTTCATGGACACACAGCTGGGTACAGGGGAGGCTGGTCTCTCCTGCTTGATTGGACTTCAACACAACAGAGAAAAACATTACATCTCTCATCTACTCTGATCTCAGATGGGGAAACATAAGAAGAGTTTCATTCCAAAACGCAACATATCACTTTACAGAAATGTTCGGAAAT